>NW_027187165.1:522789-633019 GCF_028583685.1 Petaurus breviceps papuanus
ATATCTGTAATCTCCATAGGCATTGTGAATATGGCATTGCTGATACAGCATCTTAAAAGTACTTGAAGAAAATGCTATTCCTTAAGGCTGGATTTTCCATGGAGTCATTCCCACATGCTTGAGCAAGAGCAAGGGTGGGGATAATAGGTTTCAGGAATGTGAATTCTTTGGTCCTTGAGTCACTGGCCAGACATATCTCAAACTGATAGTTCTGGTACAGGGTCCTGGTCCTACTGAAATCCACCAAGTGATCTGGGAAGGGGCCATTTGGATCAAATTGAAAACCATCACTGGTATCCCTCTTCCACAAGTGAATAATAGAGATCAGGAAGATAAAGGAGATGAAGGACAGGGAATGATTAGGTAGGTGGTGAGGGAGTCAGAGTCAGTCTGGACCTGCTCCTTGGAGGCATCTGGAAGTTTCAGGCTAAGAGAAGCCATCTACCAGGAATATGTTGAATAACCATTGCCTTTTACCAGAGCCAGGAGCCTCTGTTTGATGGTGTCTCTGTCAATGATGGGCCTCCCTGTTCACACTTCCCCATTGTGAACCTACGAAGTGAAAAATCCTGGGTCTGTGTTCTTGAGAAGCTGGTAGGAAAGTCAGGAATTCTGTCCCCAGTCCCTATCCACAGCCACAACCTTGGCCACCAAGTAACCTGGCTCTGCAGCTCTGGGCACCAAATCACTCAGCATGGGATACAGTATAAAGGGAGAGTTAGCATTCTTATCCAGGACCACAACCTGAACCAGAGCCTGGCTGCTCAGAGATGGGGAACCACCATCAGCTGCCTTCACGGTGAACTGGAAAGCTTGGATGACTTCATAAGGGAGTCTTATGAAGGGACCTAAGAGCATAGAGATGACCATTGGCTGAGTAAACAGAGATGTAGGAGAAGAGGTGCAGGTCTCAAGTCTCTGAAGGCTGTGGGGAGTAGGTGACACTGGCATTGATTCCTGAGTCCCTGTCACTGGCACTGACACCACCGATGTGGCAGGTGGGACTGTTGTTTTCCTGGAGGTATAGTCTGTAGGCTCTATGAGTAAACACTGGGAAGTTATCATTGATAACATAGATGATCACTTTGATATTGTACCCAGATTTGAGCCTCTGGGACCCCAAATCTATAGTGATGTTACATTCAACCCTGTTCTATGTCCAGTGCTCCCTCTTTTACCAATGTATAGAAGTTCTCAATAGAATGTTTCATAACAAAGGGAAGATCATCCCGGATGGAGCAAACCATACTTTCATTTTCTCCAGAGTTCAGATCTGAAATGCTGAATACTGCAGCAAATATCTCCCAAGTTTTCTGGGACAGGGCTGGTAAGTGAGGACAAGGTCAGCTCAGGGGAATTGTCCATCAGATGTATCATTTCAGCAATTACAGTGCCTTCTCTAGAAAGGCTCCTTCTATCTGTGGACTGAATATTATTATAGTGTAAGATTGAATTGACTCAGAATCTACTTTCCCCCTTACACAAAGTTGCCCAGAGTCCTCCTTAAGTTGAAAAGTTTTAGGAATGTTTTCAGAGGAATGCAAATATGTAAAGGACATTTCTGTGTTATTTCTTGTGTTTAAATCTGTGGTGCCAGCTGTGACAACCTTGGATCCAATGGGGCTGTTCTCAGGGATCTGAATCTCGTACTGAGACAGAACAAAAACAGGTGCATTGTTATTGATATAGACTAGGAAGACTCTGACTAAGACAGTACCAGACCTGAGTGGGGCTCCATCATCCATGCAGTGAAAGTTATCTGAAATCAGGATGCTCCTCCTGATCCAAAGTTTTATCTGATACAAGCTCTTAGTATTTTTCCCCTTCTGCTGTTTCAAATTTAAATGTGGAAATCAAAGTAGGGACTGAATGTATGACTCTGGAGACTGTTGTTCTCTACATATAAATCTTGTTCACTTCGAAGTAGGAATGAAATCCCAGGGGAGGTCTTCTCGGGAATTTTCAAGATCATTTCAATGTCTAGTAACACTGGTGCATGAACATTAATGTCTTGTACCATCAACTTAGCCCAAGCAATCTGAAAGGGATTTTATCAGTAAGATCTGGAAAGACAACACATGGATCTGCTGGATCTGCACAGCTCCTCCTGATCCATTTTCTCTCTCAAAAGATCTCTTGTTTGATGGTCTAGCTGCAAATACTCTTTTTTCCCTTTGAAAGAGCCTCAGACCCTACTGTTAGATAGTTGTCTACCCTCAGGCCCTAGGGCCTTTGTCGAATTAGCCACAAAGGAGCAGTCTTCTACCACAGCCATTTTCTCTAGCAGTAAATAATGTTCCCATACTGAGCCTGTCTCAGAAACACAAAGCAAAACAAGAAGAACCTGCCTTAGCTGGTGAACTGAAGAGTTTTCTGTATCCGTTGTTTATCGAGTGACCTCCACCAAGAAATAAGACCCAACTAAGCTTCCATCTCAGTAGTTTTATCTTTTGATGCATTAGTTGAAATCTGGGAATACGAGAGCACACAAAGCCTCCCTGTCCTTCCCAGACTTGTGCTAATGAAGCTTTTCTTCTCTTTCCTCAGCATCTGACATTCAGGTCTTCTTGTTTGTGTCCATCAATAAATGTAGTACCCTTCCTTCTCCTTAATCTATAGTTCCAACTCGCGTCTTCTGCAAAAGATTCGTTCTTTTCCTTGCAAAATTATGGCCACATTTGATAATGTTATGAATGTGCTTAGGGCAGCAAGGTGGCACAGTGCATAGAGAGTCAGGCATGGATTTAGGAAGAGTGCTTTTCTTGGGTTCAAATCCAACCTCAGATACTTAGTTATCTGTGTGTGTAACCCTGGGTGAGTTACTTGACCTTGTTTGCCTCAGTTTCTTCATCTGTAAAAATGAGCTGGAAAAGGAAATGGCAAACCATTTCTGCCAAGAAAACCCCAAATGGGGTCATTAAGAGTCAGACACAACTATAAATATTTAGTATGTGACAGTAAGTATTATTAATAAGACATTGAATAATAATAATAATAGCCTATATTGACATAGCCTTTTAAGGTTTGCAAAGTGCTGTTTACAATTTATCTTACCTGATTCTACCTGGGAGTTTTTAAGGATGAGAAAAATGATGGTTCAAGAGATTAAGTGATTTTCATGGCCAGAAATCCAGCAAATAAAGGAAGCAAACCATAATCTCCACATCTATCAAATTCATCAAACTTACACTAGGCTATATAAAACTTGTATTTCAAAGAATTTGTATTTTCATCTCTAAAAGCTGAAATGAAGAATATTCTATTTTCCTGGAACTTTGCCCCATACTTTCTGGATGGTAAATATTCTTCAGATGATAGGGGGTGGGGGGTGGGAATGGGAGAAAGCTCCTAAATGCAGAGAAGCAAATAATACATCTACCTATAGTGGAAAGAGCACTGAATTTTAAGTCAGAGGATTTACATTGAAATCCTGACTGTGTTACTATCTGTGTGTTCTTAAGAAAGTCACAGCACTTCTGGAGTCTCATTTTCCACTTATATCAGAGGAGGAAGTTGATCTAGATCAGAGATTCTTAACTTTTCTTTAATATGAACCTCTTTAGCAGTCTGTAGTCAGGTTCTGAACCTCTCCTTAAAATAATGTCTTTAAATGAATAAAATAAAATAAGTCAGATTACAAAGGAAATTAACTAAATTGACATACAGTTGTAAAATTTTTTAAACTTATAGGTCTCAGGCTAAGAACTCCTAGTTCAGATCTCTAATGTTCCCTCTACTTCTAAATCCACTAAAACATGAATCTGCAAACCATGTAGGGCTGCCACGTCATTGATGCAGTATAGGCCAAATGAGAGACAAGACTTTGTTGACTTAGCAAAGCCATGCCCTAATACCAGAAGTATCACCTGACTGATCTGTGAACAGACCACAAAATGGGGCATCAGTGAAGGGGAAATGAAGGCCTTGTTAGACTAAAGGTCTCATATGTATTTTTTTTCTGCTTTGCCAGGTTTCCATCAACTGAAATTCTCCCTCCAGTTCATGTTGGTGAGACTAGTTATTGGAACTGTTCTTTCCCATCTGCTTCAACTGGGTCATTTTTGGTGAAGTAAAGGCTGTTATTCTGCACAATTAGAATTCTGGAAAAACTTGTGAAGTGATTTCTTTATCCTATCATCCCTTTATGTAAGTTGGCTTCTTTCCCTTGAAACACACCTGACTGAGTCTGAATTAAGGAAACCCTATGTCATTTCTATTTTCCAAGAGACTAGGAATCCCTTTACAAGTTACCTGTTGGTAAAGAGGGAAACAGGAGCAGAGAGGTGGAAGTGACCAGAATTGGCTAGATTAGGAGGAGCTTAGATGACACATGCTTTCTAACTTTGCTCAGTCAGCTTCCTTCTGAAAACATTTCTACAAGGTTATCTTCTCTCCAAATTTGTTGTGCTGGGGAAGAGAATTTTTTGGGATGGGAAGAGAAGATGTAGAACCTTCACCTTAGCCCCTGAATTCTGAAGAGAGTCTCTGACTGGGACCATCTTCATTTTACAACAGATTAAATTCATAATCAACTGGGAATCTGTGCTTTTGTAAAGTAGACACAGGAAAACCAAAAGAAAAGAAAGGATTCATCTCCCCTAAAAAATTGGTTAATGCTGACCACTTGAGAGTGTTTTAGCTTTGGGACTTCCCCTTAACCCATCCTCATATTCCCTGTGTTAGCTTTTAATACTTCAGAACATGTGAATACCACTTGAGACAGTTAAATCTTTTCTAAAGAGTAATTAATGTGGGAGCGGCTAGGTAGCACAGTGAATAGAGCACTGGCCCTGGAGTCAGGAGGACCTGAGTTCAAATCTGAACTCAGACACTTAACACACACACACACACACACACACACACACACACACAAACTAGCCACATGACCTTGGGCAAGTCACTTAACCCCAATTGCCCTCCAAAAAGCAAAAGAAAAAAAAAGAGTAACTAATGTCACCAAATTTAAAACATTCTTCATTCTTGATGAAAGTGTCTGTGATTGGTCATTCCCTTAAACTTTTTAAAATAAAAAAAATTGTACCTTTTGTAAATAAATTTGTAAATGTTTTCTTGAATAACAAATTTTTCACAGATGCATATAACTTCATATTTGGAATGGACCTCAGAAGTCATTTAAGATCATAGACTTATAATTAAAAAGGACCTTAAAGGGGAATTCATTAAACCTCTTCCTTTGAAGATTAGGAAACTGAGTTTCAAGAAATGAAGTGATTCTTCCAAATACATAAAGGTAGAAAGTGGAAAATTGAGGATTCCAACCCAAGTTATCTGCTTCCAAACTAAGAGCTTTTGACTCAATCATTTTCCACTTGTCCATCCCTTACCTAAAGCTCAAGTGACTCTACAACCTTCCTGATAAATTGTCATAAAGCCTCAGCCTGAAAACCTCCAGGTTTTGGAAATATATTATCACCTAAAGTAGTCCATTACATTTTAACACCTCTAGTTATTATGTCATTCCTCTGCAGACAAGCAGACAAATGATTGGAATATCTAGTTCCTGAAAAAAGATGCAGAGGCTATTTAAACAACAACATAAAATGTTCCAACTTTCTACTAACCAAAGCAACATAATTTAAATCAACTGTGAGATATCCTCTTACATCCACTACATTGACAATGAGACAATGATATACAAAAAAAAATTATAAAATTCAAAGCTGGTGCAGCTGTGGGAAAACAAACACAGGTCCTACATTACTATAAGAGTTGTAAATTGAAACAATACTTTGACAAGCAAATATCAGAAAATGATAGCTACAAAACTCACTCTTTGAATCATTGATCCCACTATGGCCCAAATACTAAGCATGTTACTTACTGGAACAAAGGTTCAATTGGGCAAAAATATTCCTAGCAACACCATTTCAAAAACAAAGCAAAACTGGAAACAATGTGCCCAATGATTCTGAAATAATAACCAATTGTGACATAGGCATTTAATGAGATATATTATAATGCCAAAAGAAAAGGAAATATGAAGAATACAAATAAACATGGAAAAACTTAAATGAAGCAATGCAAACTATAAAAAGAACACCCCAAACAACAATTATGCACTGTATAAAACCATGTACATAATGATTATGATAATAACACAGTATTAAAATTTAAAAATACATTGAAGGGGGAAAGTTATTCAGAAAGGGAAACAGAAGCAAACAAAATTTTTTCTTACTTTTTTATTTTTAATATATGCTTTCATTTTTTGAATAATGAAAATTTTCCATTTTATGTACAGTTTTAAATTTTATTTTTATTTGAATCTTTGCTTTGATGCTGGCAAATTTGACACAATCTGTTCAATTCTTCTATCTCTCACTATTCAGAAGGCCATGAAAAGTCACGAGGAAAAAGTATTATTTAAAAAAATCAAAGCATCATACTAAATTCTACTTTACAATTAGAATGCTACTTTATAATCTAAGCCCCATGTGTTTCCTTGTCTTGTTGGTCTTATAGTTAAGGATGTTAGTTCTTGTCATTAATTCATAATGTTACTAAAATATTGGGAGATCAAATGGGTGTACTCTCTTCCAGGAGATGTATTGAATTTCCCCAAAGCTTGACACATTAGGTCTTTGGAATAACTTGTCATATAGAGTGATTTTGTTATGTCTTCATGAAGGAAGGTTATTAGAGACAGGTAGGACATACAGTTTATAGAGTTCTATACCTGGAGACAAGACAAAAATGAGATCAAATTTTACTATATACACCTACTAGCTGCATGATCCTGGGCCAGTCACTTAAACATTGCCTCAATTTCCTCATCTGTAAAATGTGGGTAATAATAGCACAATAGATATGACAGTAATTGTAAGATGAAGTAAAATTAGTAAGGAATTATATACATGTATGCACATATATACAATACACATACACATGCATATATATACTTTCCTTATTAGAAAGGGACTTCTCCTTTTAAAATATATCAATTCTTTAATGCAGATGTTATTTTTATTATAAATTCCAGCCATTACTATTTGGGGATTCAAATTTAGGTTCATTTGTGTGGAGTAACTTTCAATAATGTTAAATACAATTTCCCAATAACTATAAAGAAAAAAATTATACTAAATTATAATTAATACAATCATAAAGTAATTTGTACTCTTGTTTTTTAAAAGTGTGTGTGTGTGAATGGTGGTATAACCCAACAAATTCCTCTTTGATACCTGCATGTATGCTTCAGAAGAGTTAGAGTTGTCCTCACCAAAATGGCAAGGATAAAGTCAGGCAAGATTTACTGGGCTCCTGCACCCAAAGGGTGGAGGAGGAACATGCAGATAGGTTCATCAGTCATTTGATGTTGTTTTTTTTTAATGGAGACTCTGACATGGAAAAGGTTTTTGTTTTTTTTTTTGTTTTTTTGCCAGCCTTCGTATTCATCCTTCTCTGACCTACTCATGATATCTAGTACTTATACAGCATATACAATAACTAATCACTGGATGATTGATTGCTGATTCCTGCATTCAAACATATCTGGAGACTGACAATTTGTAAAGGACTTCAGTTCACTCTGTATTTCATAAACATCTAATGGGATGCTAAATTGCCTCTTCCTAATTCAGAATCATTCTATAGTTTGGGAAAAGCTGCTTGTATGGACTATAGTTATGTAGAGATGGTTTCATTTCTCAGAACCAAAGCCTGAGATCTAAGAGTGACAGTGAGGAAGAAGCACGTGTTCCTCATATCTTTTTCAGTGTTCCACCCAAAGTTTGCATGCCATCAATAAATCACTAGTTAGATTAAAGATAAGTGTATTTACATTTCTTGAGACAAAGAAAGGAACTAATGCAGTCTTAGAAAACATTTCCTAACATACAAATTAAGAGAGCTAATGCAGTTTATGGCAGAGAAAAAGTTTTAGTATCCTGAACAAAGTTTGGGGATTTAATTGCATCAAAAATATTAACATTCAAGTTTGAAATGAGAATGCAAAAATAAAGTAGCTCATTCATTCCTAGAAATTGATTTGGGACAAGCATAACCTGGACAAAGGTCAAATACAGAAAGAAAACCAAAAATAAAAAATGGAAGAAAGAGTAGCAGGGGAAAGGAGAACATGAAAAATTATAACATATGTTTTTAAAATAAATTCTCCTCTGTCATAGTAAGATAGAAAATAAAAGGGATGAAATAATGACAAGACATAATGGCAGTGCATTGCAGAATATTTCTATCCCTAATTAAAGTCACAACTATTCCTGAAGGATGGGTTTTCTTTCAAATCCTTCCTGTTATCCTGAGCAGAAATCCTGGGGATAATGGGCTTCAGGAATTTGAAATCACTGGTCTCTGAACCACTAGTTAGACACACCTCATAATGGTAGCTCTGAGACAAAGTCCCTGTCCCATTGACATCCACCAAGTAGCCAGGGAAAGGACCATTTGGATCAAATTGACTACCATCACTAGGATCCCTATTCCTCTTCCACAGGTGAATAGTGATGAACATAATAACAGAGAACAGGAAAAGACAGGAAACAGAGGCCAAGGAAATGACTAGGTAGGTGGTAAGGGAGTCAGACTGCACCTCCTCCTTGGCTGCATCTGGAAGCTGAATGTAGGGCTCAGAGAAGCCATCCACCAGGAGCACATTGAGTGTGGCCATTGTGGACAGAGGTGGTTGTCCATTGTCCTTCACTAGCACCAAGAGCTTTTGTTTGATGGTGTCTCTGTCACTAATGGGTCTTGCTGTGTGAATTTCCCCATTGTGGGCCCACAAAGTGAAGAGACCTGGGTCTGTGGCCTTGAGAAGCTGGTAGGAAAGCCAGGAATTCTGTCCCCAGTCCCTATCCACAGCCACCACCTTGGTCACCAGGTAACCTGGCTCTGCAGCTCTGGGCACCAGGTCATTGCAGGGAGCTGTGCCATTCTGCAGGGGGTACAACACAAAGGGAGAGTTGTCATTCTCATCCTGTACCAAAACCTGAACCAGAACCTGACTGCTCAGAGATGGGGAACCACCATCAGCTGCTCTCACAGTGAACTGGAAAGCTTGGATGGCTTCATAATCCAGAGATCTAAGAGCATAGAGATGACCATTGTCTGAGTTGATGGAGATGTAGGAGAAGAGGGGCAGGTCTCCAGTCTCTGGAGGCAGGAGAGAATAGGTGACTTGGGCGTTGATTCCTGAGTCCTTGTCACTGGCACTGACACTGCCAATGTGGAGGGCAGGACTGTTGTTCTCCTGGAGGTACAGTTTGTAGGCTCTCTGAGAAAACACAGGAGGGTTATCATTGATGTCGGAGATGAAAACTGTGAGATTGTACTCGCTTTTGAGCCTCGGGGATCCCAAATCCATGACGGTAATAGTGACGTTATATTCTGCTCTGATCTCTCTGTCCAGTGCTTCCTCTGTTACCAATGTATAGAAGCTCTCCAGAGAAGGTTTCAGGGCAAATGGAAGATCATCCTGGATGGAGCAAACCACCCTTCCATTTTCTCCAGAGTCGAGATCTGAAACCCTGAAAACAGCTACCACTGTCTCGGGGGAATTCTCTGGGATGGGATTAGTAAATGAGGACATGGTCAGTTTGGGCAGATTATCATTCAGATCTATCACATGGACTAGGACCGTGCATTTTCCAGAAAGGCCCCCACCATCCGTGGCTTCGATATCAATTTCATAATACTGAGTTGTTTCAAAATCCACTCTTTTTATTAGTGAAATTTCACCTGAAGATCGATCTATTTTAAAAGTTTTGCGAATGTCTTCAGAAGCATCGGAAAATGTGTAAAATATTTCTCCGTTATTTCCTGTATCTAAATCTGTAGCATGCACCCCCACAACCAGGGAGCCTGGGGGGCTATTTTCGGGAATCCTCACCTCATAATTCTGCCTCTCAAACTCAGGGATGTTATCGTTGACATCCACTACGAGAACTCGAATTTGGGCAGTCCCAGACCTGGGCGGGGACCCACCATCCAAGGCAGTGAGAATTAATCGTATCTCAGGCAGTTCCTCTCGATCGAGAGCTTTGTTCAACACCAGCTCTGGATACTTCCTACCGTCATTGCGTACGCGTATTTGAACTTGGAAATGGGAATTAGGGCTGATGGTGTAGTTTTGGAGACTGTTGATTCCAACGTCCAAATCCTGTGCACCATCTAAACGGATTATCTTTCCAGGAGGACTGCTCTCCAGGATTTTCAGGAGCATCTCATCGTCCAGGAACACAGGCGAATGGTCATTTATGTCTCGTACTAGCAGCTCAGCCAGAAAAATTTGAAATGGGTTTTCTAATAATATCTGGAAAGGTATTACACAGGAATCGGTAGGCCCACACAATTCCTCCCGGTCCAGTTTCTCTTTTATGAGTATATCCCAGGTTTCACGATTGAGCTGCAAATACTGTTTGTCTCCTTTAAAAGCGACACGAGCGCCCCTATTAGATAGCTCCCCCATTTCTAGTCCCAGGGCCTTAACCACATTGCCTACAAAAGAGCCGCTCTCCATTTCCTCTGCCACAGAAAACCTCCCGGGCTCCGAACCCGCCTTAGACATGCACAGGAAAACAAAGAAAATCAGAACTTGCCTTTGTATCCAAATTGCGTTCTTGTCTGCTTCCATGCTGACACCTTTCAAAAATACTCTTAGTTTATCTGAATCCACACTTCTGGACACTGAGGTAGACTGTGGGTAAATAACTCCTTCTGGGTCCCTTGCTCTCCACCAGCTCCTGCTACAAAGCTCGCTTCCTTTGACCACTTACTGCCAGTGTGAGTCACAGAGTAATGGAGGATGCAGGTTTTTTTTGATGTTGTTGCTTTGCAGATTAGTTATGCTCCTTATCCTGCAGCGCCACCATGCGTCCTTATTGAGAATTTTACTTTCTTAATACAGTTTTCACAGGCATAAAGATTTCTGTCTCAGGCAGATAATACTTTATGTGTCTAGCTTTCTAAGGGAGATATTGAGCTCTGGTTGTAGTTACAAGAGTGTGTCATTAGATTTTTCTGTGGAAACCACACGCCAACGTCACATATACGCACAAATTATTATAGAGAGTTATATATCCTGTAGCCGACTTAGGACACCTGTGCTTTTACAACGTATAAATCTCAGTGATAATGTCAAAATTAGAGAAAATTAAGTAGAAAGTAAAATTCACAACTAATATAAAGGATATTGTTTTCCTCTCAGTCTTTCTCAGCTTTAGTCACATTGGTGACAGAGGGAAGGTCAAGAATCTGTTCTTAAAAATCTCAATGCAGCAATCAGAGGATAATGAAAGGATACTGAGATGGTTCTGAATTCACAGACTCTTAAAATAATTATTTTATCTTTACCACACTTCTAAGTAAGTCTTTTGCAGTATTCCTTGTAGCTTTTCCATTTGGCTTCAAGCCTAAGTGTGATCCATTTGCCAAAAATTATTTTACATTCTTTGGTTGCATGACATAGAGAGCCTTTGCACTTTCCATTTGTCTAATCACACGTTTTCCCAAAAGTATTGTTATTGGTGACACATTTTAAGAGGAGCACTAAAAACTGGAGTTTATATCATGGTTGTATTAGGAAAAACCGAAGAAACAAGAAAAGAGAAGATGAATTTTGGTATGAGTATGGGGGAAGGACAGAATACATATCTTAAGATATTTGAAGGGCTGTCAAATAGTAAAGTGAGTAAAGTAAGACTTCTGTGTAGATTCCAGAAAGAAAGAACTAGAAGCATTGGGAACAATATACAAAGAGACATATTTTAGGTGAAATTGAAGAATTTTCAAAAATTGAAAGTTTAAAATGGAATAAATTGCAATGTGGGGTAGTAAATTCTTCATCACTGGAAGTATTCAAGTAAAAGTTGTATGAACACCTGCTAAGGGTGTAGGAGAGAGAATATCTTCATAATTGGGGGTGCTGGACTAGATAATTTTCTCTGTTTCCTTGAAAATACAATATTGCAGGATATTCTGATGCATTTGGGTCCTGTTGGTCATGGTGTTTGGAAATCTACTTTAGTATTGTGTATTATCATCTTAGTTCCCAAAATATATTAGCTAAAATAGGGAAACACAGAAGATGCCAAAAAAGAGAAGGCAGAATGGAAAAATTGATGACTTGGGTATTAGAAGACTAGAGTTTCAGTCTGGGCTCTGCTGCTAATTATCTTTAAAATTTTGAGCAAGTTACTTAGTTTCTTTTTACCTGTTTTCTCATTTGTAGTGAGAGTTGGCTCTCTATCATTCCTTCCAACTCTAATATTTTAAAACTATATTATTTCTAAGAAGAAAGGGAAGAAAAAGAAGATAAATATTCATAAACATTTTAATTAATTACTAACTAGATTATCTGGTTTGTAACAGAAATGGGGTGGGGAACATTAGGATGGGAACATGAAGAAATTATTACTCTAGAATAAGAATTAAAGCTTTCCTCCCTATCCCAGCACTACAGCTTTTGAGTTTCAAGACTTGAATTCACTGCTCCCCAAGTGACTGGTCAAACATACTTTGTGCTGGTACTACAGGACAGGTTCCCAATTTGGATGTAATACAGAGGGCCAGGAAGTGTCCATTTGACTAAAGTAGCTCCAGTCCACAATGTGTTGCTTTTCTTTCACTAGTAAAGAAAGATGAATATAGTATAACTGGCAGACGTGTAGAGAAATGACAAGGAGAAGATGAAGCTGTCATACTGGTCTTAGGATTTCTTGGGCCTGTAGGATATCTTATGGAGAATCCTAATGGCTATATTTGATGTGCTTTTGCTCTCTTTGTCCATTATTCCCTGGGTTACCAGCTCTCCACAGTAGGTTTCAGGGCAAAATTCTCTTATCCATGTGGCAAACCATTCTTCCTTTTTCCCCTCCATAATTCTCCCTAAACAGGGGTGGCAATATGAACTACATCAGTGATTTCATTGGTATATGGAACTTCTGGTGAGGAAAATCCCTCGATTAATGCAGATTGCTAACATCTCCGAAACTAACAGGCTTAGAGAATTGCCCAGAGCACTAGGTGGCTGTGACCTGCCCAGAGTCACACCCAACCAGTTATGTGTCAAAGTTGTAACTTGAACCCATATTTTCTCATCTCTGGGGCTACTACTATTTTTCCTTTCAACTGTGAACTTGGAATACAGTTTTTAAAAATAGCCCCAGGCTAGCTCTTGGGATGCTAAATGATCGCCTGGTCAGCTAAAAGAGATAATCCTTAGGACTCATAGTCAGAACGAAAAAGATCCTATACTAGTCTAGAGGCTCCGGCTGTCACTGGGCTTCACATTTGCAGTTAAATGGAATTCCTTCATAAACCAAGCGCACTTGGAGAGAAGATGGCCAGGTATTGAATTGTTTTCAAAAAAGTTCTGCTAGTGCCGCGGAGAGTAGTTATACATTTAAACTATTTCTCCATGATTTTTGTCCATTCTCCGTTAAATTCCACAGATTCGATGAGGACTTTGGAAGTTCTGGATCTGGGTGCAGAGACACCACCCACCTCTGGTATTTAAAACTAATTCGAGGTAAATTCTGCCTTCTGCTCTAGCTCCAATTTGGTTGTGAAAATAGAAGTTGGGGTCTGAGCAGCTATTTGGGGATACTGTCTCTTCCTAGTTTACATTCAGTGTCGTTTCGAGCTGTGACGCAGTCCAAGGGATGGTGTTTTCACGGATGTTCAGGGGGAGCTTTAAGTCCAGGAATACAGGCATTTGTGTCACAGTCTGGATGAAGCGCAAAGAGTTTTCCAGTAAGATACTGAACGACAGTACGCAGAGCTTGGAGAGAGAGCTTAGCTCCTCCCAGTCCAGTTTCTCCTTTTAATAGCATTCTCCGGTCTCATAGTTAAGCTGCAAATACGCTTTGTTATGTATGCTTTCAGAGAACCCAGTTCCCCATGCTGATAGCTACCCCACCTCCAGTCCCAGGGCCTTTGCCACGTTCTCCACCAAGGAGCCTCCATAGGCTCCAAACCCATATCTCCCACGCACAGCACAATAACTAGAAGCGGTATTTTCCTTACCCGCCGAGGTGTGTCAAGCATAACCTTCATTCTGCCTTTCTGGATGCGTCCTTCAGCTTAGAAACATTCTCAGAATTCGGCGAGGAGATTTTAGATCTAGTCCCAATTCACTGCGTTATTTTGTTCTCAGGAAGCTCGGTCTTTCCGGAAAGACAATGGTTTTTCCCTGAGATGGAGGCTGAGAGGCGGAGCCCCGGGTTCTCCTTCTTAGCCTGCAGTGCCACCAGGCGTCGGAACAATCAATTTAATGTAGTCCCACAAAAGGCACTTTTTAAAGAAGTGCACAATATATGCGCCAATATACGCATTCTTCAAGTGATTTAAATTTTATATCTTGGGAGAAGGGAGTAAATTTTGCAACCTATTTAGTTCTTATGAACGTGTAAATTGTCAATGTACTTCTACTGGCCAGTCATACTCTTTCTAGATTTATGCCCGCAGCTTCAACTTATTTTCCCTATGTGGAGAAGATCGAATCTGTATTTCTTTAATTAATATATTATTATATCAAATATCCATTCAATAATAAAAAAATGTGCGTGCATATGCATACACGCACAGATCAAAACAGAAAAATACTATAAACCATAAATATGGGCAACTTGCTGTTTATTTTAAAAGTGTGTCACGGTTGGTGGAGCTGTGAATTGACTCGACTATCTGGAAGCAGTTTGGAATTAGGCTTTTTTTTAAAGTGACCAATTTGCCCACACTCTTTGTCCCAGAGATCCCACAATTAAGCATATGCCTATATATCAAGGAGGTTAAAGACGGTATCATGTACATCAAAATATTCATAGCAGCTCTTTTGTAGTAGCAAAAAACAGATTCAAAGTCAACATACGTGGATTGGAGAATGGCTAAACAAGTAGTGGTAGATTGGTGAAAGTGTATGTTATTGTGAAATTAGAAATGACGAATATGAGGAATTCAGAAAATCGTGGGGAGACTTATACGAACTGATTCAAAACGAAGCAAGTAGAATGAGGAAAATAATGAGCAAATGGAAAGAACAAAAATAAAAACAATGCTGTTATAATGACCAAACTTGGCTCCTGAGAAGAGATCCATCAATCAATCAAATATCAATTATTAAGTGCCTATAATATGCCAGACACTGTAATAGCTGCTTAGGTTATTTTTTTTTTAAGTGACAAGTTTCCTGCTCTCAATGATTCTGTTGAATGAGGTAAGTTGAACACATATACATACATGTATACACATATGCAATATATTTACAAAATAAGTACAAGTTCATTGGTGTTGCTTGAGGGACTACTCTAGGAGCTGTGGGGAGCAGGAAAAGGCAAGATTTGACCTATCTCAAAGGAAACTAGGAATTCACCTAATAGCTGGAGGTGAAGACAAATCTCCTGGACACAGAGGACAGTATGAAGGAATTGAGCTGAGAACTGGAGTGTCATCAGTGACAGTACCAAAAAAAAACCCAACCCCAGTTTATCTGGAATGTAGAGTGCATGAAGGAGTGTGTAATAAGGCTAAAAAGGTAAACTGGGGCCAGACTGTAAAGAGATGAGAAGATGTCCTTTCTTCTCCACTTTGAACAGGTAGAGGGTATGAACTATTGCATGTATAATAGTGGTCATTTCATGAAGCATGTTAGGGGAATCGACCTGTGTCTTGGCCACTTCTAATGATATATGTTAACTCAGTAGGTTACTTCTCGTGAAGCACTGAGAATAAGATTTGGCACCTTCAAATAAGATGTGAAAAGCATCATGATAAGGTGGAGAGGGCACTGGATTTGGGGTCAAGTAAAACTAATTTTTTTGGAGGGGGGAAGGTAGGGCAATTGGGGTTAAGTGACTTGCCCAAGGTCACACGGCTAGTTTTATGTTAAGTGTCTGAGGCCGATTTGAACTTAGGTCCTCCTGACTCCAGGGCTTGTGCTCTATTCACTGTGTCACCTAGCCACCCCGAGGTAAACAAAAATTTTAATCCTATGTCAGACACAGTACTAGTTGTTTGATCCTTGGCAAGTCACTTAATCTGTTTGTGCCTCAGTTTTCTCATCTGTAAAATGGGAAATGGGATTAAACTCAATGGCCAAAGGGCCCATTTTACTTCAAAATCTATGACTCTATGTGCTTTGGCCTCTCAATAAAAGGACAAATGCAAACAGAATCTGCTAGTTGTTCCCCAAGTGTCAAACTACTCCTGAATGACCCATGGAATAACCATTGTTTCACAATACTTCCACACTCCATTAATTTGTTGGTTAGTTTTGCTGAACTGTTTTTTTTTTCTCTTTTTCTTCTTGTTCTTTGCTATAATGGACACTTTTATAGTTATAGGAAGGAGGAGTAATTTTTTGGGGGGGAAAGTCAATTTTAAAAATATATTAATAATTTTTTTTATGTAACTGCTCGTTGTCTTTCTCAACCATCCTGGTTGTTTTGTGTCCTTTTGTGAATTTCTTTTCTAAGTTTGTGTTTTAATGTTCTTACTGTTTTTCTTATTTTCATGTTGTGGTCAGTGTATATTTTGTTGTTGTTTTTTTGTTCATTCTGCATAACTACATATAAATCATATTCTTTGTATTTTTCCATATATGAAATTTTATGGTACAATAATATTTCCTTAACTTTCATATGCCAGATTTTGTTTAACCATTCCATCTTTATTGGATTTTTGCTATTATGCATGGGGTTGCTAGAAACTATTTTTGCATGGTTAGGTAGCTTTTCCATGCACTGAAAACATCCTTAAAGTATAGTAATTGCAGTGATATCAATGGGTCTCAAACCATAAATAATTTTATAACTCATTATATAATGAAATACTCTTTCTCAAAAGGTTATACTAACCACAAATCCACAACTCACACACGTAAAATTGAGGGACAGTCTAGAAAATTACCTTAGCCCACTTGGAGTAAGAGCCCTGTTATGTTTATCAGGTAAGAATGCATCTTGATATTCACTAGATATAAACATGGCCTAAACACTTCACTAGGTAAAATAGAAAATGTGTTTGGGATGGGTGAAGGGCTTAGTCATGCCTTCTGGAGTCTGCACAAAGTCATAAAGCTAGTTGAAAGCAGGGTCAATTGTGTAATCTTCCCATTAGTGCCCCTGGAACGGCTGAAATCATTAGGACAAGGACAGATTCAATAAAATGAGGAAGATAGACTCACAACCCTACAAAGAGTCGAGCAAAGAATCTCTATCGTAGCTAAGAGGGAAATTCTTGAGCACTGCATAAAGGGGAGAAAAGGACCACCAGCAACTAGGAGATGGAAGTTTTGTCAGTCTTTCTTTAATGAACTATTTTCCCCTCTGGGCTTAAGCACACTTTCCCTGGACTCAATGTGTAAGTGTTAAAGTACATCGCAGGGGGAAAGTTTGTACCAACTTCTTACTGTGTCATCTCAGTAACTACCTCTTTCTAAGATTAAGTTTGGCTGACTAATTTATATTATAAAATATATATTATATTATATCATATAAACATGTGGGGAGGTCTATCAATGAACTAAAATTATACAAAGGATGTCAGCCTGGGGGTGATAAAATGATCTCAAGAATGAAATTCTGAAAGCTTCTGGGATTTCCTTTTGCCCAACCCCACTTCAAGCAATCCAGGGGGGAAGGGTTACACTTTCAGCAATGTGTGAGAAATAGGTATTTGGAATACTCAGAAAGCAATTGAAAAACATATTTTTTGGATGTGGTCAATCTGAGACTTTGTTTTGTTTAGAGGGGTGGAGAGGAGAGAACAAGCATTTGTTAAACACCCATTATGTGTAAAGTGATGTGCTAAGTGCTTTACAAATATTATTATTTGATCCTCACAACAACCCTGGAAGATAGGTGCTATTATCACCTCATTTTACAGTTGAAGAAACTGAGGCACAGTGACTTGTCCAAGGTGAAACAGATAAGTAAGTCTCTGCAGTTGGATTTGGACATGTCTTCCTTACTCCAGATGCAGCACTTTCTCCACTGTGCCACAAGCTGTAAAGTTTGTTACATAGGTTTTTTTGGAGGGGTCCTTTATTTTTAAATGGGAGAGTGTGACAATGGAAGAGAAAGAAAATAGAAAAATTTAAAAACAAAACAAAACAAATATGCACTGGGGTCTGAAGCCTTGGCTAGAATACCCTGAACCACTACCCCCTTCCCTGAGGGGAGTGATGGAACTGAGGCTCCCCTTATGGAAACCCATTCTGGTCCTTCCTCCAACAAAAAAATGTTGCAATTCTAACTCCAAAACAATGACAAGTAAAGATTGAAGAGGAGAAAATTAATTTTCCACAAGGACTTCTTTAAAGAAATGAAACAAAAGAAAACAATGAAAGAAAAGCTCTTGACCAAAGAGTTAGAAGGACACGTAGCTTAGAAGAGAAAATGGTCAATCTTACCAAAGAAATGGAGGGCCTAAAAACTGCAATAAATAAAACAGAATAGGCCAAACAAAAATCAATGATTCCATGAGATAGCATGAAATTTTAGAAAGGGATAAAAAGACTAAAAAAAGAAGAAATGTAACAGAGTGTCATAGAAATATAAAATATGTAAGAAAAAGAAAAATGTAAGTTCTCTGACATCAAAAGCAACTGACTTGATTAAGGAGTACATATACTCATATACATGCATGCATACACACACATGTGTGGGTCTGGGTGTGTGTATAAAAATTTAAATCTTGGATACTATATTTCAAAAATCCACAGTCCAACTCCATTAGAATCAGAAGGTAAAAATCTATGATTAATTCCTGAAACGAATCTCCAAAAGAAAAGTTCCAGTGATACCATAGCCAAAATCCAGAGTCCCTACATCAGAAGGAAAAAAACACTACACACATCTAGAAAGAAAGCATTTACATACAAAGGATATACAGTCAGTATCCCACAAAAATCTGGCAACTTCTACTAAAAATGGGAGACTTCGAATACCATATTCCAAAAGACAAAGAATATAGGCTTAAAACAAAGAATAACTTCCTGCAAAGCTGATTACAGCACTACAAGAAAAAAAAAGGCTCTTCGATGAAACAGAGGACCTCCAGACATTTGTGATGAAAACACCAGAACTGAGTAGGAACTTTAAACCTAATAGTCTTGAGGAACCTAGAAATGTACATTTGTTTATCCGTGTGCTAACAATCTAATAAGGGAGAAGAAACAAGTGTCCTTTCAAAACCCCAATGTCTTTAAAGGATATTGAGGGAAATAAATATATTTAAATATATTTATATATTTAAATTTATACATTTATTTAAATATATTTAAATATTTAATACATAAATATATATGAAATATTTATAAATATAAATATAAAATAAGTATATAATATATTTAAATAAATATTATATTTATGAATATAATATATAAATATAATATATATTTAAATAGATGTTATATTCATAAATAAATATATTTATTTAAATACATATATAAATAAATAAGAAAAACAGACTGCTGGGAGTGGTTTTTTTCCCTTAGGGTCTGGAGAGAGGAAAGTAAAGGGAGGGGAAAAGGAGGAGCATACTAGTATACAAAGAAAGAATAAGGGTATAGAACTTGCTATATCTCATTAGAGTGAGAAAATGATACAAGCATGGATGAGGGGGTGGGAAGAGTGACCAGCAGATGAAGCACATATTTATTTGAGACAGAGAAAGGGTAGTTGCACACACAGAGAGACAAACCATCTGTTGTAGAAATACATCAATCTCAACAAAGAAACAAGAATTGTTTCCTCCTCAAATATAACCTAAGACCCTGAACTGAAAAGTCGTGGGAAAAGCAATGCCAACAGTGGCCATGCTTTTATCCTGGTCCCAGAAATCATCACTGAAGGGAGAAACCTTTGCAAAGAAGGAGCCCACCATCTCCACTTCTACCATCAATGCCAACAAACAAGCAGTTGTTACCAATGTGCAGGTAAACCCAAATGGTCAAAAATGGCATTGCCACCTAGACCACTGACCCTGCTCCCATCCTGTCCCATTTTTCCTTTAACCACCAGTGAAGGAAGCAGTCTTTGTGGAAAAGATATCTGCCATCCCTTCCATCAACAACACCAATCACTTAGCAATTGCCACAATAGGCAGGAAAACCCAAGAGCTGCAAGAGCAGCAGCATAAACTGGCCCCTGCAACCATTGTCCAGAGGAACAACTGCGGAAATGTATCTTGGTAAAAACATGTAGTACAGTCTCTGTCCCCTCAGTGACCACAGCAGTTGATGATTCAGAAAAGAAAGTTGAATTAACATCAGAAATTGATATAAATTTATCAACGAGAGTGATATGCATTACCATCTGCTTTGCTGCTACACCCTAACGATCACAGAACCTTTCTGACTTGCAGTTGAAACTTCCTATCCATTTAGTTTCCCTTGATAGAATGTGAGCTCTTTGAGAGCAGAGACAGTGTCATGCTTTTCAATTTCTAATCCAATGCTTAGCACAATGTTTTGCACATAATAAGTACTTAAATTCTTTTTCATTTATTTTTAATCCAGTAACATAAAAGCAAAGTTTAACTTGATGTTACAATTTTATTATTATTTTATGTTCTCAACATATTGCTTCATTAACAATGCATTTTAAGTTTGTGCCCATGCTTCCCACAGATGTTGTGCATTTGTGGGAGAGTACAACTTAGGTTTATAGAGAGGGGGATGTTTTGTAGTTACTGTTTTATTTGATAATTTAGTAAGTACCTCTGCTAAGATTTCATTGTGTCTAAGTTGACTGTTATTGAAGGCACAATGGTGAAGGCTGATAAGTTATATAGTATGAGTCAAAACCCTGCAAGTGAGGCAGCTAGATGGTGCAGTGGATAGAATAGTAGATAGGCTTGGAGTCAGGAAGTCCTGAATTCAAATGTGGCCTCAGATACTTACTAGCTGTATGACCCTGGGCAAGTCAATTAACCTTGTTTGCCTCAGTTTCCTTATCTGTAAAATTATCTGGAGAAGGACATTGCAAGACACTCCAGTATCTTTGCTGAGAAAACCCCAAATGGAGTCACAAAGAGTTGGACGTGACTGAAAAGGACTCAACAAAGCCTGCAAATAGCAGCATCCTCTAGGGACCCAATTCATGAGAATGAATGAATGAAAATTGAGGAAGTGCTTGGGTGGGGAGGGAGTGTGTACATGATATTTTACCCTCAGAGGGAATATTGCAAAAAATATTGAGGTAAATTAATCTTTATGAAAACAATCCATCAAAATTCACGACCCCTGCTTTTCTGTAATGTCCTGAGGGTCATGCATTCCCTTTCCCTGTATGTGATTAAGAAGAAAAAATAACCGAGTACTGGGTTTGGAGACAGAGGACCTGGATTCAAATCTTAATTCTACTACTTACTACATGTAAGGTTGGGCAAGTCACTAAACTTTTGGTCCTCGTTTTCCTCATCTGTAAAATGAGGAGGTTAGGTTACTAGTTCTGTATCCTGAAGTTTTTTTTTTTTTAAATCAAAAGACCTATTTCTACAAAAAAAAATATTTATAGCAGCTCAAAGAATTGGAAATCAATTGGGGCATGATTGAACAAGTTGTGGTATATAATAATACTATTGGATAACAATAAATGATGAGCAGGATGCTTTTGGAAAAACCTGGAGATGACTAGCTTTCAAAACCAGAAATATGTTTTATTGTTGGTGATTGATCTAATATCTGTTCCCTTTGTTCACATAATGTGATCACTGTCTGATTATTACTTTGATAATTTGGGGCAGGATTAAGGAAACCCTTCATCCAATTGATTTCTCAACTAACCCAATGAAATTACAGACCTTTCTTTGGAGGTAATTGAAGAGTACCTCCCATGGCAAGTAAGCATGTGCACTGGACCCTTCCTGAGAAGACACAAGGAACTTCCGTAACTGACCCTCTAGAACTTGGGTTGCCTCTAATAGTGCCTCTAATAGTGTCTGAGAATCAAGGGGTAGATGATTTTCAGGAGAGGGCAGGTAATGACCCTAACTTTGTAATTAAATTTCTTTCTCTCCCTTTTCTTCCTTCCTTCCTTTTCCTCCTCTCACTCCCCCATATCTCTCTCTCTCTCTCTCTCTCTCTCTCTCCTTTCTTTCCCTTTCTCATCCTTCCTTCTCTCTGTAAGACTTTTTCTTAACATTTTCCCAAGTGCCTCCTCCTAAATGTATTAATGGAAGAGGAGATTTATCTTTCCCCTAGAGCAGGAGCAGTTCATTGTGACTGATAGAAGAAACATGTGGCAAGCGGGAAATGCTTGCCCAGGTGATCTGAAAGGAGAGTTCATGGATATCAAATTCCTGGATGACTTCTGCCTTACTGTTGCCTAGTCAGAGATTAGAATTCCTCAGAAGAGGTTTTCCCAAAATATAACATCAACCAGGTGATTGGTATAATTCGTAAAGAAGCACATGATAGAGGTAGATATGTATTTTCCTTTGGACTGAGAGGAAAGAACTTGAAAAATGCATATTTTCATCCTTGTTACATTGAAGGTAATACAAAGTTAAAGAATTTCCAAGTGGAAGCTTCCTTGGGGAGAAATTTCCTTAACATTGTGCTTCTTGGAGTAGGAAGAGGACACTGCCACCTTCCTGGTGTAAACCCTCATCACCTAATCCTTGGCTATTGAAATAACTTTCTCATTGATCTCTGTGTCTCAAGTCATTCTCCAATCCAGGCTTCAGTTTGACAGCTTCAGATAATTGTCAAATTATCTTCCTAAAGTACATATGTTACATCCAACAGATGTTGTCCCCACCCCCATTCAATAAACTCCAGTGTCTCCCTGTCACTTTCAGAATCAAATATAAAATCCTTTGTTTGCCATTCAAAGTCCTTCATAATCCTCCCCCATAAACCTTTTCAGACTTCTTACAAACTACTCTACCACATACTCTGATTCAGTGACATTAGCCTCCTTACCTTTCCTCTCACAAGACCCTCCATCTCCTGTTTCTGGTTAAGCATTTGCACTGGCTGCTCCTCCTGCCTAGAAATCTTTCCCTTCTCATCTCTATCTCTTGGCTTCCTTGGATTCTTTCTAGTCCCTACTAAAATCTCACCTTCTACAAAAAACCTTTCCTCTTCCCCTTTAATGCTAGTGTCTTCTCTCTACTTGATTATTTCCCATTCTATCCAGTAGATATCTTGTTTGTATATAATTTTCATGTTGTTTCCCCCTACTGTCCTATTAAACTGTAAGTTACTTGAAAGCACTGGCCATTTTAGCTTTTCTTTGCATCCCCAGTGCTTAGAACATAGTAGATGGGCATTTAATGAATTCCTGTTGACTAAGTGAATAACATGCACTTGAAGGACTAGAGCCATGTCATGAGGGCTGGGAGATCTGGGCCTTCCTACCCCTCCGTTGCTACTAATTAATTGCCACGTTATGTTTGGAAATTGGAGATCTGATGAAAAGCGTTTGCTTGTTCAAAACCTTCAAAGCATGTTTTCTTTTGTATAGTGAGATTATTTCTTCTCCAATCCAAACTGATGTAATTACAGAAAGTAAGGGGAAAATAACAGAGGAGGCAAGGTGTTAAAATATTAAAGTACAAAGAAACTTCTATAAGCAGTCATCTTTTTAGGAAGTGCAGAAGTTTACATGATGGAATTGCCATTAGTGGACAAAAGGTTGACCATACTCATAATTTACTTTTTCTCCTTTGCTTTGTGGTGATTATTTTTAATGGCTAATTATTTTCATTAAACTTTCCCTTTTATTATTATGAATTTGACAAATGCAAACAAACAAAAACATTTCCATATAGCAAAAAGAATATACAATAAACTTATATGATGACAAAATCATAGATAAAAATAGCTTTGAAAGACTTTAGTATTCCGATAAATGTAATGATCAAACAATGAAGATGAAACACTAAAGATGAACCATGCTACTCAATTCCTTTCAGAGAAGTGAATAACTTAAGTTGCAGAGAAATACATTTCAGGGCATGACAAATGTGGGAATTTATTTGGCCCGATAAAACATATTTGTTTCATTTTTTTCTCAATTGTGTGTGAAGGGGAAATACTAGGGTGGGCAAATTTTAAAAAGAAAACTACTCTAGTAAAATATGAATATTGAAAATAATCCAACAAATAGAAAAAGAGTAGAAACTGTTTCCATCTTTCTCTACATATCCCTAGCAAATAGCAGATAGTAGATAAGAATAAATGAAGAGTTTCTTGGGTTACATAATTTCTTTGGAAATCTTATAGGATCTTACAAATGTGAGTCAGTAGTAGTAAGTTTTGTTTATATTCAATTGTTCAGCTGTGTCTGACTCTTCATGACCCCATGGACTATAGTATGCCAGGCCTTTTTATCCTCCATTATCTCTTTAAGTCTGTCCAAGTTCATGTTCATTTGTTCCATAACACTATCTATTCATCTCATCCTTTACCATCCTTTTTTCCTTTTGCCTTCAATCTTTCCAAACATTAGGGTCTTTTCTAATGAGTCTCGTTTTCTCATTATGTGGGCAAAGTATTTAAGCCTACTTTGGTGTTTGACTTTGTAGTAAATAGCCCAAATTAATTTCTCTAAGTATTGGCTTATTTGATCTCCTTGATGTCCAAGCAATTCTCAAAAAGTCTTTTCCAGCACTACAATTCTGAAGCTTCGATTCTATGGTACTTAGCTTTCCTTATAGTTCAGTTCTTACAGTCATACTTTGGTACTGGAAAAACATAGTTTTGACTACATGAACCTTTGTTGGCAAGGTGATGTCTATGCTTTTTAGTATACTGTCCAGATTTGCCATGGTCTTCCTCCCAAAGAACAAGCATCTTTTATTTTCATAGCTGCAGTTGCTGTCTGCAGTGTTCTTTGAGTTCAAGAATATAAAATCTGACACTACTTCCATTTCTTCTCCCTCTGTTTGCTGGGAAGTGATTGAACCAATTGTCAAGCTCTTAGGTTTGGGGTTGTTATTGGCTTTTTTATGCTAATCATCAAACCAGCTTTTGCACTCTCTTTTCACCTTCATCAAGAGAATTCTCAATTCTTCACTTTTTGCCATCACAGTGGTATCACCTGCATATCTGAGATTGTTGATCTTTCTCCTAGCAACTTTAATTCCAGCTTTTGATTCATCCAGTCTGGCATTTTACATGATGCATTCTGCATATAAGTTAAATAAGGTGACAATATACAGCCTTGTCATACTCTTTTTCCAATCTTAAACCAGGTTTCTTTGTTCAGTTCTAACTGTTGCTTCTTGGCCTATACACAGGTTCCTCAGCACATAAGTAAGATGATCTGGTACTTTAAAGACTTGACACATTTTGTTGTGATCCATACACTCAGGTGTTAGTGTAATTGATGAAGCAGAAGTAGTTGTGATTTTTCTTTTCTGGAACTCCCTTGCTTTCTCCATAATCCAGTAAATGTTGGAAATTTGGTCTCTAGTTTCTCTGACTCTTCAAAAAAAACAGCTTGTTCTTTTGATAATTCTCAGTTCACATATTGTTGAAGCCTAGTTTGCAGAATCTTAAGCATAACCTTGCTGGCATGTGCAGTAGCACTCAATATGTCAACAAATTTGGAAAACTCAACAGCATTACCTTTTAGGATTTTAAATAGCTCAGCTGGAATTCCATCCCCTGCACTAGCCTTATTGTTAACAATGCTTCCTAAGGTTCACTCGACTTCATTCTCCTAGATGTCTAGCTCCATATCAACACCCACACCATCAAGGTTATTGGGGATGTTAACATTTTTCTTGTATGGTTCTTTTGGGCATTCTTGTCACTTCTTTTTAATTTCTTCTACTTCTATCAATTCCCTACCATTTTTGCCTTTTATCATGCCTATTTTGCGTGAAATATTAACTTGACATCCCTAATTTTCTTAAAGAGATCTCTTGTCTTTCACATTCTATTGCTTTCTTCTATTTCTTTGCATTACAAATTTAAGAAAATCATATCTCTCCTTGCTATTCTCTGGGATTCTTCATTCAGTTGGGTATATCTTTTCCTTTCTTTCCTTGTCTATTTGTAAAGCCTCATCAGATAGCAATTTTGCTTTCTTACTTTTCTTTTTCTTTGGGATGTTTTTTGTTGGTGCTTCCTAAACAATATTGTGAACCTCTGTCCATAGTTCTTCAGGCACTCTATCTATCAGATCTAATCCCTTAAATCTATTCATCACCTCCACTTCATATTCACAAGGGATGTTATTTCCCTTACTTTCTTCAATTTAAGTCTGAATTTTGCAATAAAAAGTTCATGATCTGAGCCATAGTCAGCTCAAGGTCTGGTTTTAACTGACTATATGGAGCTTCTCCACCTTTGGCTGCAAAGTACATAATCAATCTGATTTCAATATTCACCATCTGGTGATGTCTATGTATAAAGGCACCTTTTAGGTTGTTGAAAAAGAGTGTTTCCTATGACCAGTAAGTTATCTTGATAAACTTTATTAGCCTCTGCCCTGATTCATTCTGTACTTCTATGGCCAAACTTGCCTGTTACTCCAATTATCTTTTTATTTCCTATTTTATCATTCCAATTCCTTATGATGAATATGACATCTTTATGGGTGTTATTTCTAGAAAATGTTCTAGATCTTCATAGAACTGATCAACTTTGGCCTCTTTGGCATCAGTGGTTGGAACATAGACTTGTATTACTGTGATGTTGAATGATTTGATTTGAATTCAAATATATATCATTTTGTCATTTTTGAGATTATACCCCAATACTGTTTTCCCCCTTTTATTGATTGTGATCTTATTCTCCTAAAGGATTCTTGCCCACACTAATACTTCTGCATTACTGTATGTAGTGTTCATTTGAATTAAATTCATCCATTCCTATTCACTTAAGTTCACTAACACCCAAGATGTCCGTGTTTAATCTTTCCATCTCCTGTTTGATCACATCCAGATTATCTTGGTTCATAGGTCTTACATTCCAGGTTTCTATGCGATATTGATCTTTACAGCATCGGACTTTTCATTTGTCACCAGATGCACCCACAACTGAGCTTCCTTTTGACTTTGGCTTAGTCACTTTATTAGTACTGGATCTACTTGTAGTTGTCATCCACTCTTCCCCAGTAGTGTATTGACACCTTCTGACCTGAGGGGCTCATTTTCTAATGTCATCTCTTTTATCATTTTAGTATTTTCCATGCAGTTTTCATGACAAAGATATTGAAGTGATTTGCCATTTCCTTCTCCAGTGGATCACCTTTTGTCAGAACTCTCCACTATGAACTCTATGTCTTGAGTAACCCTGCATGGAATAACTACGCAAACATCTTTGCCACAAGACAATTATTTGATGGGGGAGGGGAGTAAAGTAACAGTAGTACTTTCCCCAAATGCACTATGATTACTATTACTTACTAAAATTTTCCTAGAAAGCAAAGGGCTAATTTGTAATGATATATTTGGGACTATGTAGAAGTCAACAAATTCAGTTTGAAATTATTGGATGATATGATATCATGAAATTCATTTGAGGATTGATGTCAGTACACTAATACACCCTTAATCTCAGCAATATAGATATTCTCTCCTTTGGTAGTATTCATAACATAGCCTTGCTGTCTCATCCAGTATGATCTATGTTAATATTCTTCCACATCTCCTTCATAGAAAATGTAACCAACAGACTAGTGGCCTCCCTGTTGGTCTTTTAATATTCTTTGGCCACTAATTCAATATCTGTATCATCTGTTTTCCTTTACATTCTTTATGTACTGGCTCAACTCCTTCTCTCAAATACATTTTCTAGTTGATCTGTTTTAGGTTACTTCCTGAATGCAAAACATTATTAACTATAGGCTGCAGCTTATTTACTCCCATCCTATGTTTCTTCACTCACAATTTTTAAAAATTTAGCAGGAAATTTATTTAAACAATGAAATGCCTGAGTTAAAGTAAAAACCAAGATCAATTCCTTTATGATACTTTATGATCCCTATTGAAATGCAAACATTTCTCTACATACAATAACTAAGTATAGAAATGCTATAGAACTCAGTTTTACAATGATAAAAGAGAATGCTGAAATTAGGAAATTAAACAAGCTATTCAAGGATTTTTTTTTGCTTCTCTCTTTTGTTAAACACTGAGAGCAAAATTATTTCTTGGAATGTAAAAATGAAAGTTGAATGATCATGCAACTAATAGAGATAGAGGAAATTTTCCCCAAATCAGTCACCCACAATTTAGAATCTTCATAGACTGATGTGTCTATGTTTGTGTCACCACAATTTAGAATCTTCATAGACTGATGTTATATTATTCACAGCCATATGACATCAAAAGAAGGATGCTGATAACAAAAAAAAAAAAATATGGGTTTATGTGTCAAGGAGCAGCTTGGAATCATTGAAAACTATGTGGCACTTACAAAACTCAGTCTAGCCCTCTCATATTGAATTTTGAACTCAGTTCATTGCCCATTCATGGTGCTTGTTGTAGCGGCAAGCACCCCAGCGTCTCCAGGGTGTCTGCCAATACAGGTTCTTGGATCTGCTTTGTTAAAGGAAAGCAACTCAAAATGGGTTAAACAAGCTTACTTTAATCAGTCAGACATATATCGTTTACCTTGTTCAGGGGAAAAAGGTCAGCACTCCAAACTTCAAAATATACAGACAGAATTATCAAGACATTAACAGATCAAGTAGACAGCTTTCCAAACTGTCCAACCATTACATCCATACCCAGTCAACATCTGGGTTTCCACATCTGGGTATTTCAAAGCCGGGGGACTCTCAACAACGGCTTCCCAGAATTCAGATCAAATCACAGAACACTTCTCAAAGTGAGCCCCAAAACAAAGCTACACATCAGGGCTTATATAGCCTTCTCCTGGCTCAGAGAATGTAACAACCTTATTGACTCACTGGCCAATCAAGAAGTATCTACTGAAAAACAAGCCTCCCACCTCAGGCTTCAGGTGCACTTTAGCCTAGGGGCAGGGAAGATCTTCCAAATTTGCATTCCCATTACACTTGTTCAAGACATAAACAAAAGTTTGAGCATATATTACATATATGTATGTGTGTATACATATGGATACGCTAATTTAATGATCCACTGAACTAACTGCATGCCATAGTTAGAATAATGGGCATCATGTGCTATTCTTAGAAAGCTCAGTATTGTCTAAAGCTTGATGAAGTAAATAAAATGTAATCTATAAATGGAACCATCTGAAGGACTTCACCATTTGTAGGAAATCCTCTTTTATTCAAACTCTGGACAGGATATTCTCACCGGTAGCAAAAAATAGATTTTTGTAGTATTGATAATCAGAAACTAGCCAAACAGTTATCTTTATGATTGCATCTTTCAAGGAATCATATTTGAACTTAATATACACATGTTGTACAGACAAAGAGAGACGCCCTGAATCTTTCTCTTTTGTCTTGATGAATTATACCTTCTAAACTGGCCTCCATTTAATTTAAAGTGAGGAATGATGACCTACTTTGTCATGCTCCATTTCTGGCCTTTCTTCTAGGATGAAACAACATACAATCCTATTTCTGGAAATGCGGATTAGACCACTTGAAAGTCTAATGCTAATGCTCCTGGTAGGGTATTTGATTCCTTCTTTTCTGAGGGAAGCATTTTCTTAAAGGAACCTCCCCATGACCACAAGTGTCTATGGTTTCTGTTTTTCTATAGTTCTATTGGTTTCTGATGAGAAAGATATTTATTTTATCACCACAATAAGAAAATTTTTAAAGATGAATTTTTCCTTTCTAAGACAATTTTTAAAAAAATTACTCAACAAACAAGAAATACAGTAGAATCTTACATTTTATATGCCTTTCAATGTGACTGTGAAAATATGGTGTGCTTTAAAAACTTTTTCTATGAAAAAGTGTATATTCCCTTCTCATATTTTTATCAAGGATATGTTTTTCAAATATATAGCTCATTCTTATAAATATTTATGGTTTATGGTGCAGCACACACTAATGTCCTCATTGTCAACTATTGGAGGTATTTATACAATCTGTGATTTTTCCTAATAATTCATTACACTTCCTTCTGTGAAATATCTTAAAATAGACCTTTTAGTGATTTCAAAGTCATGTTATTTCTAACACAAGTTTCTTCTAAGTGTATTTAGTTTAGTCCAGATTCCCTTTTTGTTGTTCCTTTTCTATTATTAATTTTTTTCAATTAGAAAAAAATTCTTTCTTTCCTTCTTACCTCCAACTGGGAAAGAAAGAAAAATAAAATGTCCTGTTACAAACATATATAGAAAAGTAAAACAAATTTCTACATTGGCCATGTTCAAAAGGATATGTGTATATGTACATATTATGTATGTATGTGTATGCGTATACACTTACATATCTATATGTCTTATTCTGCACTGAGTCTTTCACCTTTCTGTCAGGAAGTTGGACGTTATGTTGATCAGAGTTCCTAAGTCTTTCAAAGTTCTTTTTTTATACAGTGCTACTGTCATTGATCAAATTGTTCTCCTGGTTCTGTTCACTTCACTCTGCATCAGTTCACATGAATCTTTTCAGGTTTTTCTAAAATCATCTCCATTATTTCTTACAGCATAATAGAATTCTATCACATTTATATACTATAACCTGTTCATCCATTCTTTCAGTGGAGGGGCACTTGCATTCTTTGCCTCCTAAAAAAGAACTCTAAATGTTTTCCCACATTCTCAGAGTTTGTTTTGCTCAAGTCTAAGTCCTCCTTTAATCTATCTTCCCTATAAATCTCCTTTCTGCATTCTCCCCTTTCCCTTCTATTTCCTTGTTGAGCAAAATGTATCTCTATATCTGACTCTGTGTGTGTTCTACCCTCCTTTAGTGAATTCAAGAGTGAAGACTGAGATTCAAGTGTCAGTCACTCCCCTGCTTCCTTGCTTTTAGAGCCTTCTACCTATGTGCCCTGATTATGTAAGGTGGTTTTCTTTAATCTTCCTCTCCATCCCCTCCTAATTTATTCCTTTCTCCTTATCTTTCCATTTTTTTTAAAGATCATCAAGATCTAACAGAACCACTTTAAGGCCTTCCATCTAATTAGACTCCTAATGAAAACAGAATTCAGAGGAACACATTATCATCTCCCCACTTTGGAATGTAAAGGGTTTATCATTGTCCCTTTGTCCAGTCTCTTATGATCATTCATGGTTTGTCTTTTTTATTTTTCTTCAGGTTCCTATGTTTGAATTTCAAAGCTTCTATGCACCTTGATCTTTTCATCAGAAATGCTTGGCAATCCTCTATTTTATTAAAGGTCTTTTTCCTTCTGTAGGATTGTACTCAGTTTTGTTAGCCTTCTTGGTAGTGATCTTATATCCTCTGCCTTCTGGAATATTGTTTTCCAAGTTCTCCACTCCTTTGTAGTGGTGGCTGATAAATCATGTGTGATCTTGAGTGTAGATCCTTGGTACTTACATTCTTTGTTTCTGACTACTTGTAATATTTTCTCTTTAACCTGGAAGCTCTGGATTTTTGCAGTGATTTTCCTGGAAGTTTTTATTTTGGGATTTCTTTCAGAAGGTGACCAGGGGACTATTTCTATTTTGACTTTTTGCTCTAATTTTAAGAGATCTGGGCATATATTATCTTTTTTTTAACTATTTTTAAGATTTCTTGAATTATGACATCTAGGCTCTTTTTTTAGTCATGATTTTTAGATAGATCAATGATACTTAAAATTTTTTATGGAGTTATTTGTTTTTACCACATCAATTGTTTTTACTATGCAATACCTTATTTTTTCAGTCTTTTGTCTTTTTAAAAAATAATTCTTGATTTCTCATAGAGTCATTAGCTTCTATTTGGTTCTTTCTAATTTTCAGGCAGTGAATTGTTTTGGTCAAGATCTTTTACCTCACAAGAATCAAGAAAAGCATTAAAAGGTAAACAGAAAAGAGAAATAATAAGGAACTTACTAAAACTGAACTTCTTACATGGAAAATTTGTAACTCTTGAGACCTATCTCAGAATTAGGATAGTTGAAGTATGTGTGTGTGTAGTATATACATATATACACACATATATATACACACATGTGTGTATGTGTGTATATATATATATATATATATATATAGAGAGAGAGAGAGAGAGAGAGAGAGAGAGACAGAGACAGAGAGACAGAGAGACAGAGACAGAGAGAGACAGAGACAGAGAGACAGAGACAGAGAGACAGAGGGCACAGGGTGAGTTGAATATGAAGGGATGATATCTAAAAAGTAAAATTAATACATGAGAGAGGGATATATTGGGAGACAAATAAAGGGAGAGATAGAAAAATGTAAATTATCTTTTAAAAGAGGCAAAAAAAAAGATATTACAATGGAGGGGAAGAGGGAGGAGGTGAAAGGGAATGAGTCAACTTTACTCTCATTGGATTTGGCTTAAGGAGGGAATAACATACATGTTCAATTAGGTATCTTACCCTTCAGGAAATTAGGAGGAATGGAGATAAGAGAAAGGGGGATAATAGAAGGGAGGGCAGATTGTGGGAGGGGTAGTCAGAAGCAAACATTTTTGAAAAGAGACAGGGTCAAAGGAGAAAATAGAATAAATGGGGGGTAGGATAGGATGGAGGGAGATATAGTCTTTCACAATATGACTATTATGGAAATATTTTGCATAACTGCACATTTATAATCTATATTGAATTGCTTGCCTTCTCAATGGGGGTGGGTGGGGAAGGAAGGAGGGAGAGAATCTGGAACTCGAAGTTTTAAAAACAAATGTTAAAAATTGTTTTTACATACAACTGGGAAATAAGATATATCAGCAATGTGGTATAGACATATACCTTGCCCTACAAGAAAGTAAAGAGGAAGGGAACAACAGTAAGGGTGATAGAGGACAGACTAGAAGAATGGGTAATCAGAATGCATGTCATCTTGGAGTGGGAGTAGGGGAGAGATGGGGAGAAAATTTGGAATTCAAAATCTTGTGGAAATGAATGTTGAAAACTAAAAACAAATTCCCCCAAAAAAAGTGAAAAAAAGATTTTTTACATCTTGTGCCAAACTTCTTATTTCCTTTACAATTATTTCTTCCATAACTCTCATTTCCATTTTTTCTTCTGTCATTCTCATTTCATTTATATAAACATTTTAACACTTTAAAAAATATTTATTCCTCTCTTCCAGGAATTCTTGTTGAATTTGTGTGACATGTTTTTCTTTTAAGTTTTGTTTATTTTGAAGGAATCCTCATTTTCTAGATTCATGTCTTATGCATCTGTCTCCATAGCATCCTTTCTTGGTGATATTCTTGTTGTTGCTGTTGTTTCCTCATTTTTCCAGTATATTTCTTAATTTTGGACTTCAATTTAGGGCTGGGCTCTCTACACTCCCAGAGGGAAGGTTTGAATTGTTCCTGTGATTGCTTTCTTTGGAATGTTAATTGTTATTACAGGATCTTAGGGTCAGCTCAGGCTGGGAACTTAAAACCTTACAGTTCTCCCAAAGAGGTCTAATCCATGGCAAAGTGTGATTATTGCCCTCCTGGTTTAATCTCTGCAAATGCCTTTTCTGGGTTGAGGTCTGAACAAACCATAGACTACTGGTCAAATCAGTCACTATGAATCAGTTGGAAAGCTCTGACAATTCAGAATGACAAAACTATATGCTCTGCTTTAAATAGGGATTCTTGCCCTGGTTATTCCCTTATGGGCTTCATATTAGGTTAGAATCTGATACTGAGACACTGTTCCATTTCTGGAATTTGAGACACACCTCTGGTAATTGCTTCTGAACTTGCTCTTCTCTCATTGGTTGAAACTGCTACCTCTCCCTACCCCAGATGTCACCTCCAGTTGCAGGTCCTCGTCTCAGTCCAAGATTAATTTTTTATCTAGAACTTGTTAATGAGTGACCAATTAGTTACCAGTTAGCACCTGTTATCTCACTCTGCTAAATGGTGTCTCAAATATGGGTCTGAGACGTCCTCTTGCTCAGAATCCACCTGACCCACTCCTGGACAGATCCAACAGAATTCTCTGTCTTCTTATGCTTTACGTAGACTGGGAAAATAGCTCTCTGTGACTTTTTTTTCTCGGATTACCCTATCAGAATTTGTTCTGGTGCATTTCTAGATCTGTTTAGAAGAGTTTGGGGGCAGAGTTTGCTGTACTTCCTCCTGCACCTCCATCATCTTGACTCCACTCTTCCTTCTTGATGTCATTTATTATCATTATTACTTATCTATGTAGCACACTGGAGTACAAAAGTGATGCTTCCATAATCATCAATGATGAAAATAGTTCATTATAGAAAGACTGGCATAACTTCCATTTCCCTCCTTCATGTTGTTCTCTTCCCAGTTTTATATATAAATCTTCTTAGGATGATCTTATTTAGGTAGTCCTCACAAAAAGTATTCTGTAGATTAATTTCCCTCTCCACTGTTCTTCTGTTCTTTATAGTTCTTTGAGGAATTGATGATAATCTTATTATAACTCATCATTGATTTGTAGCTGAAACAGAACTTAGAATTAATGTTGCTTAATCCCTTTTTTATTTTGTAGATTGTAGAATCAGATATAGACTCAAAAGGTACCTTTGGGGTCATGTAATATTCAGATAGAAATATTCCTGTGGGTCATGTATTGACCAAGAAAACCACAAATTATTATTATGTTTGTTGTTCTGTGTTCTTAATTATTTTGTTAAACATTTCCATCAATTACATTTTAATCTGGTTTGGGCCATGTGGAAGTTTTTCAGATCACAAATTTGACAGTTCTGTTTTAATATAAACACCTCATTTTATAAATAAGGAAACCAAGGACATAACAAGTGAAGTGACTTGCCCAAAGTCAAGCAGATAGTAAGGAAAAGAGCTAGAATTAAAACCTAGGTCTTCTGACTCTCAATCCCATGTTGTATTTTCCACTCCTCTTCTATATAACATGGTGCAAATGAGTTTAATTCTTTGTCTATGGAAATCTATAAAGTAAATTAAAATGCATTTAAGGGCATTCAAATTTCGGTTTACTCTCCAAAATTTTTCTAAACATTATAGAGCTTAGAGCACATTCACAGTCATGAAAAGGTCAATTTATTCTTTAAGAGTATATTGGGGGGGGGGGGGCAGCCAGGTAGCACAGCGAGTGATCGAATCTGGGCTCTGATACTTATCACCACACCCAGAAATAACTGGCCGTGTAACCTTGAGCAAGTTACTTAACCCCATTGCTTAAAAAAAAAGAATATATTGGGGGGCAGCCAGGTGGCACAGTGAGTAAGAGCGCCAGTCCCAGAATCGGGAGACCTGGAATCGGTTCTGGGCTCAGATACTTAACACTCACACAAAATAACTTGCTGTGTAACCTTGAGCAAATTGCTTAACTCTGATTGCTTTAAAGAGAGAGAGAGAGAGTATATTGGGAGGCGGCTAGGTGGTACAGTAAATAGAGCACTGGCCCTGGAGTCAGGAGGACCTGAGTTCGAATCTGGCCCCAGACACTTAATACTTACTAGCCATGTGACCTTGGGCAAGTTACTTAACCCCAATTGCCCAACCTTCCCCCCTCCAAAAGGCAAAAAAAAAATTGGGGCAGCTAGGTTGTGCAGTGAATAGAGCACCAGACCTGGAGTCAAGAGGACCTGAGTTCAAATCTGGCCTCAGATACTTGACACAATTACTAGCCATGTAACTTTGTGTAAGTCACTTAACCCCAATTGTCCTCCAAAAAGCAAAAAAAAGAGTATATAGGGTTCACTCAGAAATCAATAAGTTTATCAGCAAAAGAGATGATATCTGTTGGGCTTTCAAGGTACTAGAGTATGGAAGTGAATGGGACCTTTCCAAAATCAAAGAAAAATAAGGAGTGGAAAGTGTTAAGAAATAAATTTAATTTCTTAAGTTAACTATGAAGTAGAACTGTGAAATTTATATTAGAATCATAGAGTAGTCAAAAATTCAAAGCAAAGAAGTATCTGAAAATAAAGCTATTGCTTGCTGAAGGCTCCTGTATGATGGTGATGGTGGGTTTTTGAGCATCCCAAGTCAGAGTCTGAGTCAGAGAACAATGGAGGAAGGATGGTGGTCTTCTTTTGTTTCTGCAGAATTTTGGAGTTTAGGAACAATCACCTAGGTGAATTGCACCTCCTAAGTGGTCTTGGGTCTTCTTGCTCCCAGGGTATTTATTTGGTTATGTTTCCTGGTTATATATTTTAGAAGGAATGGAAAAGTAAATGTAGGGAAGAAAGTGGGAAAGTTTTTTTTTCCCAAAGTAAATTATAATTTTGTAACTAATTAGGTTTGTAACCTTGAGCCGGATAGTCACTTTTACTTTGCCTGTGTTTACTGATCAGTAAGAAGAGGACAAAACAAAGAACAAAAAAAAATCCTCTGAGGTCCTTGACAGCTCTAATGTTCTATTATTCTGATCCCTCTTGCACTTGTTCTAGAAAAGCTGTAATCTGATCATTATTTCAAATGTTTCATCATTTGAAAACTTGAAGAAGGATAATAGGAATAATATGAAATGTTACTATCTTCAACTCCTTGTCATTTTCATCTTATTCTCAAAATAGAAGACCTATGAAGTCTTCAAAGGTGCTTAAATCAAATTTAGTTGAAAGTTCATTACCACCTAATATTTCTCCTACAGTAATTCAGTTGGCAGAGAAGACAAGTCCTAGCAAAAATATGGGCAGTAGAAGCAGTATCACTACACCTTTTGTAAAAGTCTACCTTTGATTTTACCAAGGATGGGAATTTCAAGAAAATGTTTTGCTTAAGGAACAGGTAAGAAGTAAATTCACTCAAAGAACAGAAAAAACTGATGTCACTAACAAAAACATTTAGTCTTGGCTTGAATGTAGACCTCTTAGGTTCAAACTATTATATCAGAGTAAGTCTGGGAAGAACACTTCCTCATCAATCAAAACAAAACACTTTCCAATGATAGAGTGCATGCCAAACATCACTTTATAGGAATTCAGATTCAGTTCTGAAAACTGATGGAAAGAATTTTTTTATTATAATAGAAGTGACACCAATGAAGCATATATTTTACTCTGTGGTAGATGGGAGAAGGATTTCAACTCTTTGCTAAAGGAAACCCATGATGGGATGCTGTGTCAAAGATAATTTGTCATTGATCCAAAAAGAGTGGATTCCTCTGTAGTCCCTAAAAGGAATGACATTGCCCTTTAGTGCTGCCTCACTTTCTATCTTTCAAGTATGGGTGGACTCGGTGAGGCTCTCTTGAGGACTTTCCATGAGGGAGAATGGGTTCCTCATCCTTGCAAGGATTGTGGTGCTTACTTGTATATTACTGATTGAGATCACATGTGCTGATCTAGATAAATCTGAGAATGGAGTTCCCGTTTCTGCCTCTTGAGTTTTGTGTCTCTTTCCTTGAGCATAGCAAATAGGAATTAGGAAAGATGGAATTTTGAGGAGTTTCTACTTCAAGAGTTCAGGAATTTGTAGGTTCCTTAGTTGTAACTAGTAAGCATCAGGAGTTTTCTACAACTGCAAACTTCATGGATATGATCTCTAATTGGATGGCAAATCCAAGCTATACCTTGGCTTTCCAGAAGGCAAATATCTTGAATTAATTCACCAGTAAGTGTTGAGTAATGGTGAAGATGAAAGAGTTATTCAGTAACCCCACAAAATGTTTCATGTTTTGCTATTTTAAAGTTGCTGGGAAGCAACTTACCAGCAGAATATTCTAGGAGTTATTGTTTTCATGTTTTAAGTCTTTGTCAATGTGTGCTTGTGTTTTTTCTATTGCATTTGTGTCTTAAGCATTTCTATTGTGGTGGAATAAATAAATAGCTGTCTAGGTAAAGCCAAACCTAAGGTTTACATTTTTTTCCCTAGAGTTCCTGGGTATGGATAAAGAAAGTCAGAGAAAAACTGACCTCTCTCTAAAGTGTCCACATTCCTTCAGGATTGAACCAGGTCTGTGGGAGTCCAGAGGTAGAATCCTTTTATGGGAGATGAAACCTTGATCTCACTGAATCTAGTGGGTACTGAGTTCACTAGAAACTATATAATTGTTTCCCATTGGCCTCCTTGATGTCACTAACATCATTATACATAGATGTTTAAGTTCATCACCCCCAAAGCTGTTCTGTTTGTAGTTGTAGTAAGCTCCTGTTACATGGTATCTCAGTTAAAGTCTTATGGTATAAATGATTAAGCATCGACTATAGATAATATCATCAGAGGTTGAAATTAATTTCTGTTCAAATTCTGTTTTTGACAAATATTTTTATTAGCACAGTGTACACAGAAATAAGCAGGAAAATTGTGGTACATTTTTAAATGACTACATATTATTTAATGCTTTCTAATCTCCAATCTTATTCATAGACCTCTATTAGAATATTATTTTATTGCTCAACTGGATTCCCTTCACTTATTATATAGTTCAGTCCTTTCTAGTACATGTTCATGTCTCTCATTATCCCAGGAAACCTTGAGAAAGCTTGATGTTCATGAAAAAAGTTATTGAAGGTCCCTTTTCTCATCTACCAAAGACTTCTTTCTCTGATAATGAAACACTTGGATCTTTCTTTACATATTTATGATGCCCTCTTTTGCAAAAGACAAAACATAATCAAAGTGATGTTGCTCATGTATGTGAAAGTTGGAATCTTTTCCCTGCTCCAGTCAGAAATAAGTACTTCCCCTCTCTCTTTGTAGAAAAAGAGAGATCACTTTTCCCCTCTCAAAACTTTTTCTAACTTGTTCTACTTAACATTTAAATCCCAAACAATATGATAAACATATTTAGGCATCAAATCTATTAAAAAGCACCATGTATAGTTCTGGGAATATTATATATAAACAAAATAGTTTATTCAAGGAGCTCGCGTTCTTCTGGGGCTATGTAACATGTACATATGCAAGTAAATGCAAAGGAGACAGAGAAAGAGAGAGAGAGAGAGAGAGAGAGAGAGAGAGAGAGAGAGAGAGAGAAAATCATCCCCACAGTCCCATCCTCCAGATTTCTACCCCAAAAGCTAGTGCATGGGTGTGGGGAGGAGCATCAGCATCACTGGTGCTGACTGACACCTCCCAACTCTTAAGTGATACCAATTTCTAATACTGGGGTTATGAAGGCAATATTTCTTGCTGGGTCAGAGAATAATAAGGCACCCTCAGAGTTATTTAACTTGCTCTTTCTAGCTATTTTAAGATGATTAAAATTTATTACAGCACCCTAAACTGATGGGGCAGTTAAAAGAGAAAGGGAAGATTGGGGCACTGGTTATTTGAGACTAACTATACTTATAAATGATTACTAAAATGACTATTATAGTTTCAATAACACCCTCAAAGTAACAAAGAAACAAATCTTTTAAACAGAGCTTAAACATAGTTTCATTTTATCTTTCATAATGAAACTGGAGATACTTGTATGTAGAAAAAAAAACTTGATACCCCCAACATGTAAAGAAAAAGCCCCACAAAACAGCAAACCTTTAAAAATGTTTTAAACCCTATTTAAGAAACATTATGTTAAAAATACTATCAATCATCACTCCAAAGTATGGGGCCATGGAGCTAGGGGGGGACTTCAGAAATTAGTTGGTCCAACATCTTCACTTTACAAATGAGGAAAGCAAAAGAAAAGGAGGTTAAGGAATTTTCGAAGATCAAATTCAAATTCAACAGATGTATTGATAGCACCATTAAGAGAGATACAAAGCCAGAGCCAGAAGTAGATTAATGATATTAAAAGCACAGAACACACCTATTCCCAGAAGGGATCATGTAGAGTTTCATTTACTATATCATGAAACAAGGCATGTAAATGAAATTTCATCATTAGGGCACTCAGTCACTAAGACTGCTATTAATATAGCTATTAATAGACTGCTAATAAATATGTTCAGTAAAATATTTTCTTTTCTGTGTTTTGTAAATGACTAAATATTAAAACTTGCATAATAGAGGAACAAACAAAAAAGATCAATAAAACATTTCTTAATTTGCTTTCCAAAAACTAATTCATGTTAAGAATAATATGTTAAGAAATCTTAGCAGTTTTCATTTTATCCCAGAGAGTTCAAAGACAGGAATTGGACTTGAGAATCAAAATCAGGGCCACTGAAATCAGGGAACGAAGAGGGGAAAACTTTAACAATAAAACAATATACAGACTTCCCCCTCCTCCTGATTTTAACCAATAAATTATTAGCATTGACATCTCCAAAAAAAATGAGCAAGAAAGAATGTGTCTAGTTGTATAGACCTTTCATATATTAAGTTACTAATAGAGTGTTTTGTTTGGTCTCTAATAAATTCCTCCTATGTTGCTACATCATGGTGTGGAGGACGACCTGGGTCTTTGAGGACCATACCAGTTTATCACATTATCATCATCATCATCACCATCACCATCATTGTCATCATCATCATCACTATCACCATAGCTAATTTTTATATAGTACTTACCTCACAACAAACCAATGAACAGTTAGTAAAAGTAGTATTTGGTTATTTTTGCAGGTGAGAAAACTGAGAGAAGTTATAATTTGATCATTGTGACAAGGGTAGTATATGTTAGAGCTAAGACTCAGATCTAGGTCTTTCCATTACCCTACTTTGCTTTTCAACATCATCTATAAGCATTTATGGAAAACTTACTATGTCTTCCTGGAGAATTGCAGGTTTTACCAGATTGGAGCTTTCCCCCCAAAATCTGGTTGTTCAAAGATTATGGCCAATTGATATGGACCTCAGCTTCCTTAGAGATTCATTCTGACTAAATATAGACATACCTGAGAAAGAGGAAGAGGCCTTATACAGGACCTTTGCCATAGAAACATTCTTCTGCAGAATACTCTATTTGCCTAAGGCCTGGGCCTAGCACAATGGTAAATTTCAGGAATCAGTTTCACAGCCAGACTTTTAAAATGAATTTTCCCAGAGATTTTGTTTTATGTAGACTTTGAAATACAATTAATTCAATTATTCTGATTTTTCAAGATCTGCAAATTCCATTCTTCAAGACTGCTTAGAGTAAACATCTATTCTTTGTGAAAACTTTGTTCCACTTACCAACATCTACCTGGACTCAAGAGCTTCTCTTAAATAGGAGAGTTGGTTTCATAATATAATTTTGTTGCTGCTTTTATTTTACTTCACTGATGCCTTTAATCTCTAGTTAAATCCTAAATTGACTTCCTGAAGTGTGAGATTGTAAGAAGATTAACAAAACAGTCTTTATGAGGAAAAAATAGTTACAATTTTCCTCAAGTAGACATCTTCTGAATATCTAAACATAAGACCATTTCTGCAATCAAGAGAGGGACACTTAAGATGATCCAATATAGACACAAGTTTATCTTGTCAAGCAAGTTAATTACAGTTTAGTACTGAAGAAATTTGTGCTCCACAACTTAAGGCACATGCCACTTCTCCCTTAGCTCTTTTGACATTTATTTCCATTTTGCTTTTCATTGCTGCTTCTGAGAGTTCTTCTTCTGGTGGCTACCAGTCATCAGATTTTCTCAAATGTTTATCCCTGATTACTATGAATAAAGGACTTCACTAAATAGATAGCAGCTGTCTCCTTGATGAATCCAGAGATTTTTGGATAAGAGCAAACATGCCACTGATTTTCTGATTATCATTCTTTATCCTAGAGAGAAGGGTCCCACATAACAGAAAGCTCTTCCCCAAGTTTTCTTAACCACCCACAGAAGGGCAAAAGTGGAAGAATTCTAAATATGAGGGATTGGGAGTCTTCTCCCTTGGGTATGGCCCACCTGTGGAGACATTTGAAGACTTTAAAGTAAGGAATGGGATGTTTGTTTGCATGGAGCCAATGGATATGCAGGTGATCTCTTTCCAGTTTGTGCACAAGCAAAGGAATCACTCATTAAAAAAGAAGCACAAGAAAGTCGAAGGATCCTAGTTCTCTGATATTTACCAAACCATTCAGCTATTAATTCAGATACTTAATGGGATTTCAGCTGTTGGAAGACTAGAGTTCTGGAGACCATCATCTTTCTACTGTACTGAGAAAATCACTTGCTATGTTTACTTCCAAGACCGGATCTAGGTTTGCCCTTAGCAGTACTTCAGGACGCAGGTGTTACACAAGATGTAGTTAAGTTGAACAGAGGCTCATTTTCACAATCTACAATTCATTTGATCCAGTAACAAGGACCTACATATATTCATCAGACATTCTGGGACAGCCCTCTGACCTCCTTGGGCTGTTCAGATCCAAGTTGGAGGGTAAATGGGATCCACTTTCTTCCTTAGTTCTTTCTACCACACCGGAAGGAGTTGGGAAGTTGGGCATGAACCGTTTGAGAAACCGGAACTCGCTATTACTAGTGCCAGTAGCCGAGCCCACTTCATAAGGACAGACTCGGCCCAGAGTCTCTGCACCCTGCCCATCTATCAAATGAGTAGGGAAACTGCAGTCATAGTAGAAGTGTTCAGAAGTAGTAAACTGTTTTTCTCGATATTTTATCTTCTGATAGATGTGAATGGAAAAAATTACAGTGACTGAAAACAGAAAGAGACAGGAAAGCACAGCCAAGGAAATGACCAGGTATTTAGTGGAGGGGTTTGTCTTCCTCTCCCGCTTGGACTGATCCTGAAGCTGTACGTAAGGATCAGAGAAGCCATCCACCAGTAGAATATTCAGTGTGGCTGTGGTAGAGAGGCTAGGCTGGCCGTGATCCCTAACAACAATGATCATTTTTTGCTTCATGTGGTCTCTCTCCGATATCAGTCGCAAGGTTCGAATTTCTCCATTTTGCCGTCCCACGGAAAACAGCCCAAGATCTGTGGCCTTGAGCAGCTCATAAGAAAGCCAGGAATTCTGACCAGAATCCCCATCAACAGCGACCACCTTGGTCACCAAGTAACCTACCTCTGCTGCCCTGGGTACCAGGTCATTGCAAGGCGAAGTGCTATTTTGCAGTGGATACAAGATCATTGGGAGATTGTCGTTGACATCTAAGACAACTACTCGGACGATGATTTGGCTGCTCAAAGGCAGGGGCCCACCATTTACAGCCTTCACTATGAATTGAAAGGCCTGGATAGCTTCGTAATCCATGGATCTCAAAGCATAGAGCTTCCCGTTGTTGGAATTAATGGAGATATAGGAGAAGACAGAAAGGTCGCCACTTTCGGGAGGAAGCAGTGAATAAGTAATCTGGGCATTCTCCTCCGAATCTAGGTCCTCAGCTTGGACTTTGCCAATAAAAACTGCGGGACTGTTGTTCTCTCTGACAGTCATGGTATAAGAGGCCTCCTTAAACACAGGGGGATTATCGTTAATATCGGATATCAGCACTTCGATGATCGTCTCTGAAGACAACCTAGGAGTCCCTGTATCGATTGCGACGATGGTCAGGTTATATCCTGGGACTTTCTCGCGATCAAGGGCCCCTCCAGTGACCAGGGAGTATGAATTTCTGAATGTCGGTTTGATGGCAAAAGGAAGGTCTCCTTGAAGGAAGCAGGTGATTTTCCCTCCTACTCGAACATCACGGTCTCGAACACCAAAAAGGGCCACGACAGTATTGAGTGGAGAGTCCTCTGGGATCGGGCTTGAAATGGAGGTGACTAGTACATCCGGGGCATTGTCGTTCACATCCACCACTTCCACCAGGACTTTGCTGTGAGCAGACAACCCCCCACCATCAATGGCTTGAACGTCAATATCATAGTTTTCAATGGCTTCAAAATCCACTGGCCCTCGGAGTCGGATTTCTCCATTTTCAGAGTTGATATGGAAAGTCTGAAGAATTCCTTCTGGGTTTTGAGCCAAAGAATATGCTATTTCCCGGTTAGTGCCCTCGTCTACGTCGGTAGCGGACACTGAGATTACCAAAGAACCATTGGGACTATTCTCCAAGATCTGGGCGCGGTACACCAACCGAGAAAACTGAGGTACGTTGTCATTGATGTCAAGAACCACCACGAGGATCTGGGCTGTTCCAGATTTAGCCGGGGAGCCGCCGTCCACTGCCGTAAGGGTTAAGTTGATCTGGGGTTGCTCCTCTCGATCTAGGGGTTTAATTAGTACGAGTTCCGCGTACTTGGGGCCGTGGCTGCGGAAACGAGTATGCAAATGAAAATAGGCGTTGGCGCTCAGAGAGTAATTCTGAAGGCCATTGAGCCCCACGTCCAAATCCTGGGCGCTCTGCAAAGGAAACCGAGAGCCCAGGGGAGTGCTTTCTGGGATCTTTAAAAGTGGCCCATGGTTTGGAAACACTGGGGCATTGTCATTGATATCAAAAACCCTTACCTCGGCTCTGAAGGACTGCAGCGGCTCCTCCAGTACGATTTCAAAGCGCAGCACGCACGGGTCCGCTTTCCCGCACAGCTCCTCCCGGTCCAACTTCTCTTTCACGAACAGATCTCCAGTCTTGGGGTGGAGTCGAAAATGCTGCTTGCTGTCATCTGAAACTAGCCGCGCCCCTCTGACCAACAGTTCTCCGGTTTCCAGCCCCAGGTCCTTGGCTACGTTGGCCACAAAGGAACCGCTCTCCATCTCTTCAGCCACCGAATACCGCACTGTGCCCGCGTCACCCTCGGCCACGCACAGGAAGAGGAGAAGGACCACTATTTGCCTGTTAGCCTGAAGTTTCCGCTGAAGAGCTGCCATCCGGTGAAGGGCGCAAGGAGGAACTGCAGTCTGGCGGAGATGTTCTTTCACTCTCTCTGCGTAGCTTAGCAATGGCGTCTGTCTGCTCTGCTTTCCCCTTGATTCAACCTTGTGCCACAGCGGCCACAGGCGGTATCAGCCCAGAGATGCAAGATGTTTTTGCACACAGGTAAAGAATATTTTCATTGGTCTCTTGAATTCCCTGTCCGCACCAGGCATTTATTATTAGATCTGTAGTCATCTTAGAAACTGGGAGATGGAGTGTTTATTAGGAAAGCATCAGAACATCCGCCAGGTGGCAGCATTGTATTACATTTCGAAAGAGGTTGAAGCATCAAAGAAACTATTTCATGAAAGGGTAAAGTGTAAAGCAACTGCTGACTGGCAAGCCATACCTCTAAGCAAACCAAGAAGAGCAAGATGCACAGAGTTATTGAAATCAAGAATATCTTGACTTCTGACCCCACTAGAACCGAATAAGTGTTTGCAAGGACGAGGAGAAATGCAGACCAGGAACACGTTTGGCGTTGGGGCGCTAAGGTTCTGTTCCACTGATTGGAGTGGTCAAAAAATCTGACAATGTGGAACCAACCACAGCTGTGAGGAAACATGACCTTCATTTCCAGATAGAGGTGATGGGATCAGAGGGGGTGAGAGACAGACAGACAGACAGACAGACAGAGAGACAGAGAGACATGGCTAATTCGGGTATTTGTTTTGCTTGACTCTGCATATTCTAAAGGTTTTGTTTTTCTTGCTTTGTCAATGGGGAGAGGGGAAGAGAGGAGAGAGAAAACCCAGAACTGAAAAGAAAGTAAAATGGAATTATAAATCTGATTGCATTCCATTATCCTCCTTAGGAATCTCACAAACATTTCCAGAGCTGCTTACTGACCAGAAATCTGCCCCAGGGGTAGGGCCAGAGAATACCAAAAAAAAAGTGATCACCTCCAGTAATGTGGAGGAAACATAATAGACTGCATTCTCTGAAAAAATAACATACAGTGTGTGAAGTAGGCTCTTGCATATAAAATATCATATTTTAATATCAGGTGTCCTTACAGATTGCAAGTCGATTAATCAATTTCCAACCCCGTTTAAGGTTGATCAATTGAATAGTGGGAAATTTCCTTTATTAAATGTACTATAACTGTATCAGGGTTAAAAATCACTCATAAGCTGTAGTAATATGCTTTAGTTCTGACTAACTAAAGCACCACAGATGTAAGGATCACCTAGCTCATTTCTTCATTTTATGGATGAAATTATTAAGGCCCAAATAGTTTGAATGACTTGGTCAGAGTCACATAGCCATTAAAAATGGCAGTCAGAATTTGAATTCAGGACCTGGGATTCCAAATCCAGTACTCTTTTAAGCATCTCTGAAGATATGCAGACTGAAGAGAGCCACCCCAGAACTGTGCAGGGCAATATTAAATGCCCCGAGAACCAAAGTTTCATCTTCCAGATGAATGAACTTCAAACTGTCTCTTGGAAAGGGAAGAGTATGAATGATGTCTTTGGATGAGCATCTTTTGTCTACACCAAGATTGATGGCATTTATGTAGAAAAATAAATTCAGGATTTTGACAATCATTTCCCAAACCTGGGAATTTTCTGGGAAGTCATCAGGTCATCTAGCTTCCCTACAGCTGCAAAGAATTTTTCAAGAGCAATTGCAAAGGAAGTACCTAGTGTTCCAATTACAGTCAACTTCTCTTTTCTGAAGAGTATCAGTCCTCAGACAAGGATGCAATCAATATCCTCTGTTGCTGTGGCAACCAGCTGGACCTTCCCAGACAACACTGTCCATCACAACAGATGCTCTCTTCATTTCCTCTCAGAGAGAAAATTGAGACACTGTGGAAAACAGCATCCCCATTTCACTAACCAAGTTGACAGCCCAGCCCTTTTTTGATCACTCACTTCCTCCTTTCCACTGATTTTTGTGTCTCAGAGTTGGTTTTGCCCATTGATTTACCAAAAGTAGAGATTGTGGGTGTTTATCTGTTTTCCACCTCTCTAGCAAAACTCAAGGACCTAGTCAACCATTTTCTGAGAAAGATAGGGAAATTACTCAGAGTACCAGTAAGATACTTTCCACAAGAATTAACCTATCCATAAGTCTATAAGAAAAATTATTCACATCCCTCTTGGTCTGTAATTGATGGATTACATTTAATGAACCTTCAACATCTTGATGTGGGCAGATGAATAAATGAAACATTTATCAATGCTTGCTATTTTCAAAACATTGCACTAAATGTTGGGGACACAAATAGGAAAGTAAGATAGTCCATGATCTCAAGGAGCTCATATCCTAATGAGAGAGATAACACATATGAAAGGTTTTGGCTTTGATTGATATGGAAAAGTCTTATGGTACTTGAGATGCAAGGGCAAAATAGATGTTAATGTTCCTTCTTTAATGTAATTTCCACTGATAAAATAATAGTTTATTATATTAAACCACTTGATGGTGTAAAGGACTTTGGAGGGAAGCAGAATTTTTTCTGAAAGATGAAAAAAAAATATCTCCAGGGAGATTTCACAGGTAGAAAGTCCTAGACAAATGGGCACAAGTGTGTATGCTCAAGAGACAAGAAAAGAATCCTACCACCTAGAGAGCATGTTGAGATAAATGTTGATATCATCTTATGATGAATTTTTTGATAGAAAAATGAAATTTAAAAGAACCTACTAATACTTAGGGGACTGAGGTTGAGTAAAGCAACTTTCTGCTCAGTGACTCAGATCTTCAGTTTTTTCAAGAAATGACATCACACACTTCTGGCGCCATTGGCAACTCAGAACTTTGGTGAGAGTTTTCTTATGTAATTTTGAGACTGTGAGGAGACTTATGACATGGGCCTTGAATCCATCTTTAATTTGGTCACATTAAAGCTCAAATCAAATCTCCTAGCCCTATCTCAAATCACGTAACTTAGCAGTCTATAAATTATCATAGCCTACTCTTTTATATCTACATGTGTTCCTTTATCTAATAAGCTTTATAGATGGAAACTTAGTAAAGAAGAGATTAATGTTTTATTTTATATGTCTATCATTGGTGGGATTGCACCTGCACATGGCTCACCTGAGAAATTTGTGAAGATTTCCTATGTCTTCAGGGAGAAGTTAGAGAAATGAAAATTCTTTCCTGTCTGATAACATATGAAACACTTGGGTCAAAAAGGAGTCTTTTTAGCAATAGGTTGATATTTTAAATTAAAGATATCACATCTTAAGTTTTAAATGTTACCACTCTTTTCCAGAATTCTGCTCTTCCATTATCTCCCCTCCTTCATTTTTGGTTTATTCATTAATCAGTGTCCTATAATAAAGAGGATGTTTGATCTTGGGCATGTCAATTTACTGTAGCTCCATTAAGCATTTCTCATTTCATACTTTCATTTACAATGTCTTTAATTGTTCACTATATGGACTTAAGTATAATGCTTCACAGTGTTTCAGGAATGCTGAAAGGGATCAGAATAAATTAAAGTTCCTCTTGTAACAACATTGAAGTTTCATGGATTTATTGTGTTCCTTTAAAAAAAGAGAGAATCCTCCTGTTCTTTATGCCTATTGACTTTCGATATTGATATTGGAAAGATGCTGTAGTTATTTTTAAATGGAGTTCAAAATAAATTCAGAATTCCCTCCCAACAATCACCAGCTCCTTGATGACAAGGGACTATCTTATATATTTCTTTGTTTCCCTGGTTTTTAGCATATCTGTCACATAGTAAATGTCTAATAAATTTGTTTACTTCATAAATATAATAAATTATTGATTTAATAAGTTTATTCATTATTATCTCTTTTATTTCTACACTGGCATTGTCCAGAAAAAAACACTCAAAGCAAAATACAAGCAACACTTCTGGAGGCCTGCCTCTCTGATGCCAATGCTTTCCTTGTTGACAGATCCATTTTGTGACATATATTGAAAACTTAAATAATTCCAGTTGATGCTACCTTTGTCACTATCACTCAGAGACTTTCCAGGACCTTCCACTATTCATAAGGTTGGTTGCTAGAGAAAAAGAAACAAAAGAAGAGGTAAGGCACCCTGGGGTCTTTAGCAAAAGGCCTCAACTCAATGAGTCCAAGCCCCTCATGGGGAATGGAGACCAGACCATTATGCCAGAGTAGGAAAGCATCCTTACTTCTGCTGACCAACAATGTTTTAATATGTTGTGCTGATGCCTTTTCTATTTCATCAAGACTCCCAGATCCTTCCTGGATGAATTCTCCCTTGTGAAAAATAAAAGCAATTATGAAAAAATGTTTGATATAAAGATGATGTCTGATAATGTAAAAAATATCATTTGTTAGTCCACAATGTTTCTACAAAGAAAAAAAGCTTTAGATGAGGCACAATACTTCCTTCTAGAAGCATAGGTTTATAGGTATAAACGATTTTCAAAATGATGAAGCCATTTTTCTTCTTTAGTTTAGCTTTTTTGTCTATCAAAATAATCCTAGTTAACAATTAACTAGCTGAGAAACTTTGTAGAACTGATTATAATGATTTCATGGGGACCTAAGATTCCAAGTGGAAATCAAAATAAAGTATAGCATGGTTTAGATTTTCAAACTTTGAAATTGTCAAAATTTATATTCCTAGCAAAATCAAAAAGAAGAGAGATAATTTGTGGGATATTGGTTAACATCTAAGAATTCTTTAGTTTGCTTTGGAGGAGTTTGGACTAGACAATCTCTTCCTTTCCACACTGAATTTTTTTTATTTTATGAACTAATGAATCTGCTTCACATGAGTCTATTATACCTGTCTGTATGAAACAATCCTTTCCTCTTCTTTTGGGAGAAAAATACTCATATTCTTTAGAATTATTTTTTGAGAAATTTCATCACTAACGAATTTTTATTTCTTTTTGCTTTTACATCATCTATATTTCCCTATGTATCTCTCTTTCTCCTCAGAGAGTCACCCACTAAACAAAGAATAAAAAAAAGAAAAATCAGTTCAACAAAAACAATTCTGGCACCCCCTGTTAGACCTGTCCCCTAACTAGGCCCTTGAACTCACAGGACGGGACTCTCAGAGGTAAACCTAATGTACTGTACTTATAGTCATATACCTCATGAACCCTCACTCATGTGCTTTCCATTAAAAATCAACTTGTATATGCCATTAGCTTTTATAAAAGAACTTTACTGAGAAAGTATAGCAAGAACAGTTTATATAAAACATTCCTCCTCCAAAGCCGTGGCCCACTCTCTCTCCTTACCCACCCAAAGTCCCTGAAGAAAGTAGACTTGAATTTAAAGTACAAAGAACATTTGTTGAAAATATATGAGACCGAGGGGGTTACCTCATGACTCATGGAACCAAGAGTTATTTTTTTCCTCCATGGAGTCTTTACCAAGTATTCCTTAGGTGTATCTCCCTGCTGGATGGACAGCCTAGTTTAGAATCTATACCTCTGTTGAGTTCATAGCCAGCACTTTTTTGAGGAATTACAAGGGGTCACAAGAGGTCTCATTCCTTAAATTTACCTGCCCTTGAGTGACTATTATTACTCATTCATTTGTCAGGAGTGTCTCACTGCTCCTGATGTAGACACTTCCATAGGCCAAAGCCATTCTAATGGACAGTTAAGCTGTAATTCACCCTAGTGGGGACTTTGAATCTCCTGAACTCACAAGGTTTACACCTGAACACTTCTACCTTGAAGCTGCAGCTCATTCATCTGCCCAGGAAAGGAAATACAAAAAAGAAGCAGACCTATCTCAGGTACAATTTTGTGTCAAAATCATGTACTTAAGACAACTGACTTCCCCCCACACACACTCAGCTCTCAGGAGAAACTAAATGCAGTCCTCTTCCAAGCCAAAAATGGGGCAGGTGGGAGTGGGGAATGAAGGGGGAGATGGAGAGAAAGAGAGAAGGGGGGAGGGGGGAGAGAGAGAGAGAGATAGAGTTAGTCAATCAGTTAGTCAGTCAGTTACTTTTGACTCCATCCCAGCCAATTAGAGAATTCTTCTTCAACACATAATATCAACTCCTGGACACAGGCATGGAGTATCTGTACAAGTTTCAAGGACTGGCCTCACACACACACTGGTCAATCAACTTCCATCCAACCAACATATTGAAAGAGTCTGATGTTATATGCAGAATTACATACTCAGAGTCCCCCATCTCTGCAAAGAAGGGAGGGAGGTGAATCTCCTTATATTTCTTCATTGGGACCAAGTTTTTCCATCATGATTTTGCAGTATTTCATCTAAATAGTGTTTTTGTTATGTCCATTTACATTGTTGCTGTTATTGTGTATATTGTTTTCCTGGTTCTGTTTGATTAACTTGATCAGTTCATTTGTGCTCTCACACTTCTCTGTTTTCATTACATTAATCTTTATTAGAGCACAGTTAATAAATTACTATGTTCATTCTACATAACTTGATTTTCCCCATTCCATTCTATTTTTCTTAATTTTAAATTTATTTTATTCTGAACTTAAGAAATAAAATAAGCATTTCCATGACATGGCACATGAAACTGCAGTAGATATTATATACAATTTTCTATTCCTTTTAAATGTATACATATATATTAAAGTTACCATATAGCTTTTTTAAACTTTTTTTCTCCCCCCAACTCCAAGATGGCTACCATTAGACACAAATATGTATATGTATGTATGCAAAATCATTCTATACATACTATTTATCATTTCTTTCTCTGGATGCAGATAGTATCTTCCTTCATCAGCATTTTGTAGTTAATTTGAGTATTTATAGTACTCAAAATTACTTAGTCAACTTGATTAGCCATTGATTGGGATCAGTGGACATCTACTGTGTTTCAATTCCTGTGCTATTACAAAACGTCTTGCAAAAATATTTTGGTGTGTGTGTCACTTTTTTATCTTATCACTGACCTCCTTATGATATATGCTTGCCAGTGATATCTCTTGCTCAAAGGATGTGGAAATTTTAGTCATTTTGCTTTGGAGAAGAGTTGGACTATATCACAACTTCAATAACAGTGCTCTAGTTTCACTAGTAAAAAAATACGATCATATAACTAGCATTTATATTATTTTTTAAGACCTGCAATGTGTTTTACCCATATTATTTCATCTGATCCTCACAATGCTCCTATGATTTAGGTGCTATTATTATTCCTGTTTTACTGATAAGTAAACGGAGACTGAAAGAGGTGAAATGACTTGCCCATAATTGCACTTCTAGGGAGCATCTGAGGCAAGTTAAATATACAGAAATTCTTCTCAATCTCCCATTTTCTTAAAGAAAACTTGTGGGCCTAGGGGAGGGGATATTTAGGAGTAGATTTAGACTAGTAATCAAGTCAAGTTAAGAGAAATTCAGACTGACTTGTTGCTTTCTCTAGCAACGGATATTTCTGACCTATCAACCCTCCGTACCTGAATCCAAGAACAGCCCAGACTAAAAATTCTTACCAAAGTATTAAAACTCAGTTTTCTCTCTCTCTCTTTTTAATCAAAATCATTCTCTTCGCTTACCACCAGATGGCATATGGGCTTGTTTTTTTCTTCTAGAGAGCCTGACGCAGCGCTCCCGGAAGTAGTCAGTAATGCAGAAGAAACGCAGTGGTTGCTCTGGAGTTCAGCACTGCTGACGCGGACAGCGACACCGCCCTGCCTTGTCACGTGATTCTGTTCTGGGTCCTCCAGGACTGACGTTTGACTTGGCCAATCTGATCCGTCTCCAAGAACCGCGTGATGGGCTGATTTTTTTTTTTTTAAGTAATGTCCGGGGTATGCAAATACATTGTCTTGAATCTTGGCTTGTTTGTCGGCGTATGAAGCGGCTGAGAATGATTAATGTTCCACTTCGCCACAACCCTTCCTTTTCGGCTATCACCTGAAACTCTGTCTTTCTTTTAGACACACACTCTTAATTCTCCGCTACTGCTAACCAGGATCCTGAAGAGGCAAAAGGATTTCTCTTTACTGGCAGTTTATTGCCTTTTCCCATGGAGTCCTTTGCCGCCTGGCGTCGCTCTTGTTTTAGCCTTTCTCAGGAGTTTGCCTGACAGAAAAGTCAGGGCACCTTAATCCCTGATCTTACTGGTTTTGCTGCATTTTTTTTCCCTTCAACTAAATCTCCTAGCGAACAAAGAAAGAAGTAGCTCTTTGTTCATATAGGATTAGTATCACAAGCAAGTGGAAGGACTTGACAAATGTCATGCCTAGTGCTTAATCGGGCTGAAAAGCAAAGCTCTTTTGTTACACTCGCTGTCCTTCATTTTGTGGTAAAAGAGAGGGCAGAGGTTAAGTAGGATTCAGTAAGTGTCACCCGGAAAATAGTATGAATTAGTGCTACGATTTAGGGTCTGATTAAAGACTGCAGAGCGTTCATAGGACGATTGGGATGACGGAAGGAGAAAAGGGGGGAAAGTACCTGATTTTCATTGATTAATATACCCCCAAGCTTTCCCGCATTATCATCCCTATTATTCAAATTACACTGTCTTACACATCTCTGGGTTCAATCACTGTACCATCTTGTTTCCCACCAGCAGAGGGCAAATGTGTTTCATTCCTAAAACACCCCACGGGAGGTGGGGGGAAGGGGGAGGGAGGGAGGAATGCATTATGTTCTTCAAATAGACCGACTAGAGAACGGTGTAAAAATGAGAGCATTGTGCCGTGTTTGGCAGAATGCCAGCTCTGCAGACCTTGATTGGGTACCAAGGGGATTTGTATCCTTTCTACAGGGAGATGAGAGTACTATACAACACATGGCCAAAGATAGGGGCTTCACTTGGAATCACACTGGCCACAACTATCTAAAGCAAGTTTTACTTGATTAGCTTGCATGGTACCAGTATTAGTTTGGAGAGTCCTTCAAATCACTCAGTCATTGCTCTTATCGCTTCCTCACTCTCCCTCTGGCTGGGATTTCAAAGGTGAGAGAACAAAATGTTGTTTCTCACAATTCCTGCTCTGTGCACTTTCATTTAGGTTTTGCTCTCTAGAATCTCTCCTGATAGTCAGAGCCTTATACCAGCTAATGGTAACCTATACCTATTTCCAAGCTCATAATTCTATCAGCCCTTCTGGGAAGAAATTGACTTCCAAAAAAAAGCCACACTCCATCTCTATGGGTACTGACAAGCTACCTCCAAGTCAGGAGGGAAAAGAAAAATAGTGTCCTGCTCTGTGTTTCTGCCCAAGGGGCCTAGGCCTAGAAACAGCCAGATTTATAATATGCTGCACTATGAGAAGTTGATGAATTCTTGGACTTACCTATTTGCAGTCTGAGCCAAGTACATCACCTACAGACAGCTTTTTGGTCCTTTAATTGTAAATAGTTCATAATACAAGGAAATTTTGAACAGACAAGCAGCTAGAAATTCCATTAATAAAACATATCAGCCCTCCCCCACTACTATTCTCCCCCTTAGAATTTACCTAACTTCAGTTCTCAACTGACTTGATTAGATTTTCCACCTTTTGTCTTTAGGGTCCATTTAACTACCACCAAAAATCTCCTAGTGCCTAGTTTTTTTCTTTAAAATTTTAAACTCATATTGCTGTCAAGTTCAAAGGACATCAACTGACAGACTTTTAAATTCACAATGTGGATATAGTCCCTTAATTTATATTTCTATGCAAGTCTTATATATCAACCTGGTTTGGGGGGAAGGGGGCTGTGGCTAAAACTGTTACTTCAGGATAAAAATATCTTAGCATGTACATAATTAAATTCAGACAATATTATTTGACCAACAGTATTAGGAATCTGCATGATAGTGAAGGGCTGTACTTGAATTATTGTATTTCTATATTGTTAAACATGGGTTATTCAGTTGAACTCAAAAAAACTCCCAAACATGTTTTTTTTTAAACTTTATTATGGACAAGGACACATACTAGATATTTTAGAATGAAATTCTGAAGACAAAAGGAAAACACAATTAAGATGAAAAAGAAAGGAAGTGGTTTGCTAAGATGACTAATATGAAGACATAGGGAACTCAGAAATCAATTTGAATTTTTAACACTTAAATTTCTTAGCTTTTTAATTTTCCCCCTTGTTTTTTATGTCACTTTCATCAACAAATATATTCTTTTCCCCTACCCTGACACATACAAAAAAAAAATAGAAAAAAATCAGCAAAATCAATCAACTTACAAGAGAGTATGATAGACCAACTTAAAATTTATATATTTTTAAGACATATACAGAAGGTGGAATTAATGTGAAGTAATAAAAGATAAATACAAAATGTTGGTTCAGACCTATAATAAATAATTATTTATTAAGCACTTCCTATGTGCCAGGTTCTGGGGCTACAAAGACAAAACCAGAACTGTCCCTGTCCCTAAACAACTTACATTAAATGGGTCAAACAACATAGGCACATAAATTATTACAAAATACAGACAAAATAATCACAATGCAATTGGGGGGGTGGGGAGGATTAACAGTGTTGTAGAATCTGGAAAAGCATTTTGAAGTAAGTGGTACTTGAACTAAGTTTTAAAGGATGCCAGAGATTCTAAGGACTGGAGATGGGAGGGAGTGAATCCCAGACATTCAAGATAGTCTATGAAAAGGCACAGAAATGGAAGATGAAATATTCCACCTGAGGAACAGCAAATAGGCCAGTTTTGCTGCAAAATAGAGCCATGAGGATGAAGCATCTGAAATAGTCCATGTAAAACAAAATAAATAAACAAGAAGGCTGGAGATGGGTTTTAAATTGCAACCACACTTGTATATCTCATTTTTATGTACTCTATGGTAGGATGACTGTAAAGGTCAGAAATTCCACTAATTCCCTATTTTATAACAAATATTCCAGGAACTCTAACTTGTCTTAGGTTCTTGAGCACTGACACATCATGGAGAATTAATTGACTCCACATTGATTCTTTCCAGCATCCCTATTTCAGGATTCAGATGCCCTTACTTGGGCCATAGGTATGCCAGGTGCATTGTAAGGGACATTACTCCCAACCCAAGAGCCTCTAGGCATGACTTTTGAGGGAATACTTGATTTTTATATAGACTGATAAAGGAAGCCATCATGTATGGCCCACAATTCAATTGATTGATAAACATTTATTAAGTAGCTACTATGCTCAGACACTGTGCTCAGTGTTGGAGATGCAAACAGAAGGAAAAGAATTAACTGGTCACTCAAGAAATCTGGTACCTAAGAACAAGTACCGTCCCCTATGAGAGAGAGTCTCAGTCTATTGAACTCTTTCCCTCATTAATGAAGAGAATAGGATGCTCATGTAGTTGCCTCGTGAAAAAATAAGGTGAAATTCTCTAAAGCTCACATGGAGCTGATTCAATTAATCTCTTCTTATAAGGACAGTGGCTTTTTTTAATTGTACAAACTAATGGTCTCTTTCTAGGTCTTTATGTACGTTCCAGACTGAAATAGCAGTATTGTCTTATCCCAAAGGTATCCAATTAAATCTCTACCTCTCTTAGGCAGTAAGGACATTCAGGTCTCTAACTTGTGCTAATAAGATTGCTGTTAGTTTAGAAAAATAAGAGAATAAAGAAGTAACAGGTTGTTAAAGAAAGGGTCGTTTTTATTATCACCAGCATAGCATTTATAGCTATCTACTTTTGTTCTTTTCTAGGAGCTACTCAGAGGTCCAAACCCACTGCTGATCTGGACTAAAGCTTTGTATGCTTTACAACGTAGGGATGCTCAGACCTTAACAGGTCTTCTTAAATAATATATTTGAAGGTACAAGCCTATACTATCACTGTTACTGGAAAAGGTTGAAGCTGGTGGACTGCTTGAGTTTGAGAGTTGTGAACAGCAGTAGGGCTAAATCTAGTGTCCATACTAAGCCTGGAACCTATTTTATGAGGCCCCTGGGAGTGGAGGGCCACCAAGCTGCCTAATAAAGGGTAGAAATAGCAGATTGAAGCTTTCAGACAGGTCAGTGGTGGGTTTTGGCCTGTGAATAGCTGTTACACATCTCTATACTGTACATATGTGTGTACATAAACATTTGAGGCCATTGGGGTAGGAAGTGTCAAGTAAAGGCAGCAGGCTTCTGCAAAGTTTAGGTAACAATAGATCTTACATTCCCAGCTAAACTTTTTTCAGTTACTTCCAGAAAAGCACTCACCAAGAATTAACGTACAGGCTTTTTTTCTCTTGGAGGTAGTTACACAATCAGGATCTGGACAGGCAAATTCTCTTCTTTTGCACAGGGGAGATTTTACTAACAGTCATCCTGTCCTTTTACCTCAAATTCCATAGGAGTAAAAGTTATTTTTCACTGATATATATGAACTCAGCATTCAAGAAGTTCTGGGCTTTCAGTAGCACTTTAGGTGAAGAACAATAACTGGTTACAAAAGACTTTCAACAGTTTCTTTGTGACTTTTCTGCAGTTTCCTTTAATAGAGGCACAAATTTCACCTCATTCTAAAACATATATACAATGAGAAGATCATATCTATAAGTATAGCATTTAGTCATTTGAATAAAAATCCTAAAATATTAAAACAGACCTCATGTATACTGCTTCTTTTTGGTCTTGATTGATTTCTCAACATTATGTAACTGGCAGATGAGGCAATTACAACAATATTATTGGACTCTAAGAAAAATTTTGAGTTTAACAACTAATTATGGACTATGGCTACACCAGATTCTCCTCTTTGCTTATATATATTATGCCAAGCACTAGAACAAGGTAAAGAAGGATTACCTTAGTGTAAAGGGAATGTAAATTTAAAGATCTTCCCTGCCCCTAGGCTAAAGTGCACCTGGAGCCTGGGGTAGGAGGCTTGTTTTTCAGTAGATACTTTTTGATTGGCCAGTGGGTCCAAAAGGTTGTTACATTCTCTGAGCCAGGAGAAGGCTATATAAGCCCTGATGTGTAGCTTTGTTTTGGGGCTCACTTTGAGAAGTGTTCTGTGATTTCATCTGGATTCTGGCAAGCCTTTGTTGAGAGCCCCTCCTCAGCTTTGAAAAACCCAGATGTTGAAACCCAGATGTTGTTTGGTATGGATGTAATGGTTGGACAGTTTGGAAATCTGTCTACTTGATCTGTTTCTGTCTTGATAATTCTGTCTGTATATCTGAAGTTCGGGGTGCTGACCTTTTTTCCCCTGAACTAGGTACACAATACATGTTTGACTGATTAAAGTAAGCTTGTTAACCCATTTTGAGTTGCTTTCCTTTATCAAAGCAGATCCAAGAACCTGTGGTGGCAGCAACCCTGAGGACGCTTGGGGTGCTTGTTGCTACACTTAGGTACAAATGGGCTGGTCTTATAAAGTAGCAATGTCTTATAGGCTAATAGAAGTCAGTAAAAATGTAATATAAGTAATAATTATTCTGCCTGTGAGGGTGAAAAAGTAAAAGGTTAAAATCTTCACTATGGATTTAGCTTAAGACTTTTGTTTCTAACTTCCCTGTTCCCTAGAATGATGGCCTTGGACTTTGTACTTCTGAAACATCTGAACAGACTGCATGTAGTCTAAAAAACAATATGTCAAAGTTTGTTGTTGTTTTCTTCTGGATTTCTGATTTAACTTTTTACTCTCCTGAACCAGCCTCCCAATAAGACCACTATATTCAGGCATTGATTTGCCTTGATTTATACTAGGCCCTTACAAAACACCAATTGATATAATTTAGCAGTTATACCAATGTGGTTTAGATTTCCAATTCATGATTTAAATCTCTGCATAGAAAGCCTGGTTTACATTTAAATTCCTTCAAATATGCCTAGTGCTTAAGAACTTTACTTTTTTCAGATTCTGTTCTCTAATTAGACTTCCAAGTTCCCATATTAACTCTAAACATTTGGGACTTTATACATTTTAATACTTAAGACAATCTTTAACCAAAGAAAGAGTGCTATCTCCCAGGCAAATATCTCTAAGAAGTGATAGCTCTAATTCCTAAGGGTCATTGCATTCAGGAAAAAAAAGATCTAGCCCCAAAATCACAGGGAGAGAAAACCAAACCCAGAGATAATACCCCTTCCTGCTTAGAACATTACTCAAAAGGACCTCTAGTAACACTGCTGGCCAGCCTCAGCCCTGTGAATGTTCAAATTTAGAAGCAGGACTATAGTTGTGATGATGTCTATGACCAGTCTAGCACATTGGGGTAAATAGATTAGGAGGTCACAGGGGAGGAAAGCATTTTGACTAGTCACTAGTCTAACTGGTGATGTTATAGAGGAAATTGGAGAAATAGTTACACATTTTCAGATGACAATACTAATAATATTTACCTCTGTGCTATGTGTTTTGCATTTAATTACATATGTTCATTGATGCATGAGATAATTATTACACTTTTAAATATGCTTTTGTTTTATTCTTCTCTTATCCATATTCATAATGCATTCATTGTTGATATGTTAGTTTGTTAACTGTGCATAGTTCTGTTATCTGTATATGTGTGGCCATTTTTGCATATGGTCTTTTATTGTCCTACTGATGTTTACTTTTATTTTGCTGCTATGCACATTTACTTGTGCTCTTAGCCTAGAATGTGCTTTTGTGACTTTTGTGTATAATGTGCTCTGTACTTAGTCCTGTAATCAGTAAGGCAGTCTATCAAAGAATGCTTTGTACTATTCTATATCTATTTCCATATATTGTTGTCATATATTTGTCTCAAGTATTCAAATGTATATAGTCTTGAATGTTGAGTTAATATGAGAACTTGGAGGTCTAATCAGAGAACAGAATCTGAAAAAAGTAAAGTTCTTAAGCACTAGGTATATTTGGAAGTAATTTAAATCCAAAACAGGCTTTCTATGCAGAGATTTAAATCATGAATTAGAAATCTAAACCACACTGGTACAGACTATTCAAGTGATTTTTATCTTTAATATTGCTAAATTATATTAATTGATGTTTTGAAAGGGCCTAGTATAACTCAAGAAATCAATGCCTGAATGTAAAACTCTTCCTGGGAGACTGGTTCAGGAGAGTAAAAAAATTAAATAAGAAATCCAGACAAAAATAACAAACTTTGATATTGGTTTTTATCTGGGATGCTGGGTTAATTATAAATACTCTGTTAAATGCTAATGTTATTCTGATTCTGTAATGTGTGCAAAGATAGGAGAATAGCTGCCTCTCAGTGCCCACACAACTGCTGCTGCCATGGATGCCTCTGTGACCGTGAACTTGATGGTGAGTGAATGCCAACACAAAAAAGGAAGAAATCTTAGCTTCTCCCTGTTTGCCAAGAACACTGGTAAAGTTGCTATTTTTCTATGTCTTATTTGACTCTGGTATTCTCACTGAGTCTAAATCCTTTTATGTTTTAAAAGTCTCTTCACTTTCCATATTGACCATATTTTCAAATAGCCAACATCCTGTTTGTATTGGTAAAACCTCTTTAGAAAGAGTAAGTGGCCACATACTCTTGTGGGATTTAGAAATTTTTACACATTTCCTAAGGTAAGAAAATTTTGTATGTTTTGGTATTGAGAAAAAAAAAACTAAAAAAGGGTCTAAGAAAAAGACAGGCAGGACCACACAGAGAGGCTTCTTTTCCACTCCCCCTTCCTACATGAAATAACCATGGTGGTGATATCTTCAATCCCCTTCTAAGAAAACTAGTGAGAAAAAAACTAAATGGGATAAGTGGCAAGGTGTAAGATTTTCTTTGTTGTTATTTCTTTGATTTATCACAGGCACTCATTCAGGTGGCTAGAGAACTGATCAAAAAGAAAAAAAAACACCAGCCCAGATATTAAAGAATCTGACTAATTGGATCTTATATTTCACAAACTCTTAAGGTTGACCCTTATCCTTGTGATTTTGCATATCCAATGTGACTCTTTGTTCGAAGTATGACAGAGCCACAAAGGAAAAGTGACCTTTCCTGGAAGAGGTCTAGAATCCTAACTCCCCAATCCATTGTCTCTAACTGGGAGCACATTCACAAGTAATTTATATGTTTCACAACTACACTTCCAAAGGTAGAATTCCTAGGAACTTAGGCCTCTAAATCTGCGCCCATATATCTGCTCACCCTGAGCCTAATATGAAGATCTCTAGGGTTACACATACATATAATATGTCAGTTCTTTTAGAAAAGACTAGCACAGGGGCTGTAGTTATCTTGTCTTCTTTCAGAGTAATAATTCTGAAACTCCATAAAATAAAAAATTAGCAGAGAAGTGCTATGGGTCCCAAATTCTTGGCTTAATAGTTGAATCCCTGTGAACATTCTATCTTTTCTGTCCTGGCCCTCTATACCATACAATCTATGTAAGTCTAAAGACGGCTCTCTGATCTAAGATCAGTCAGGTTGCACCTGTTTTCATCAATCCACAAGGAAAAGAGCTTGCCTAGATTAAATTTTGTTCCTTGGTTTTGGGTAACTTTATAGAAGCTCATTTGTATGAGAAAGAAATTTACTTTTAGTTGTTAGAAAGAAGAATTTTCTACCAAGGAATAAAGGAAGAATTCAGTCTCTCCCTTAGCATAGAGAAATTTGTATCACAGACAGGCAAGTTCTGGAGAAAGATAAGAATTCTAGTTTGACAAGCTCTCTCTCTGGGGAAGGTTTCAGGAGCTCTGAGATGTGCTTTCTAAAAAATGTTCCCCCTTGGTGTTTGATTGCCTGAATTCTACATTAGATACATAATTTCATTATTGTATTACTTTCATCTCTGCTAAAATGCCAAACAAAACCAAAACACTGATAGAGAATAATGTTTTATGTTTTCATTATGCATACCTTAATGTGAAATAGTTTTAGAGGCTCTGTCCAAGTATTATCATGGTAAAGTCTCTTAACCTCTCTGAGCTTCAGTTTCCTTACTGAAAAATGAGGGATTTGGATTAAATGTACTTAAACTTTTAAATTCTATGATTTTTTTCATGTGCAACGAGATTTTAATAGTTTTGGTACCTGAGGGAAGTTGTGGGAAAGGACTATCAAAAAAGGAATTTTACCAAAGGGAACAGGCAGAGGGTGAAGAGACAAATTTACTCTATTTCCCATGGATCATCCATCTATAGAGGTGAAGACAAACGTAAAACTAGTGTCACAGCATGAAGGCTCCACGGGTCTGACTTTGGGGGCCAGTTATTTACAATTATGTTGACTAAATATATGAGCACTGAATCTGACTTTTAAGCAGTTAGAAAAATTGCACATGGTAATTTGGCCCTGTGGGTGTATAAAATACATTGTATGAGCTCAGGATCAATGTATATTCCATACATTCAGTTCTAGAGTAGTGACTAGAGGTAACTGCCTGGCTAAGGTCAAAGGAATGGAGTGACCTGCAGCAGTCTTTGCCCCTTACCTTAGCTATTGTGGTTTGCTCAGCATTCATTGGAAAATGTGACTTCTCAGGAAGGGGAACAAGCTGCCTATTTCCATTCAATGGTTTTTGTTGTTCAGTTGTTTCAATCCTGGCTGACTCTTCATGATCCCATTTTCTTGGCAGACATACTGGAGTGGTTCGCCATTTCCTTCTCCAGCTCATTTTATAGATGAGGAGCTGAGGCAAACAGGGTTAAGGGAGTCATACTGCTAGTAAGTGTCTGAGGTCAGACTTGAACTGAGAAAAATAAGCCTTCCCAGCCCTGGCTCTCTATCTACTGCACCACCTAACTGCTTATCACCCCTGGAAAAAGATGGTATTTATAGAAATAGCTATGGACCTGAAAGCCTAAGGATTTTCCCCAAAAAGTGATCGGGGGTAGGAAGTAAAAAGATATAAACATGAGTCAGATATGGAGCAGGTCATTTAGCTCATTAGAGAATTATAGCATACATTACAAAACGATTAGAACAAAATTTAGTAGCTTACTTGTAAATATGGTTGCAGTTGGCTACAAGACTGTTAGAGAAACCTCATCAAGGCATAAATAGTTTGGACATTCTGTTAATTAGCCATGTCACATTTCACCTTTGCATCTGATATTGTCTAATTACACATCAGCCTTGATCTTCTTTCTGGTGGTGGTCTTTCTTCAGTCAGTGAGTGGTCTGATGGCAGTACTTCCTCTAGCTGTCAGCCACCAATACCCTGAGTTGCCACTCTCATTGCCTTACTAGTGGGAGATGCTGACACTGAAATTTCTCCAGGCAATAGCTTGCTGTAATGATAAGGGAATTTGAAGATCTTCCCTGCCCTTTAATGGGCCTCACTTGGAGCCCAACAAGAGAAGCTTGCATAGGGGAAGCTTCTTTTTCAGGAAGGCCCACACCTTTTGTTACTTTGTAATTAGGCAGTGGGTCATGAAGGTTGTGATATACTCTGACCCTGAAAAGGGTATTTATCTCTGAGGTGAGGTTTTGTTTTGGGGCTCACTTATGGGAAGAGTTCTGTGATTTGGCCAGATGAGACTCTAGGTAGCCATTGAACTCCCTAGCTTTGAAAACCCAAGTGTTCGTGCTCGTCTCTCTAGTAACTATGTATGTATGTAATGGTCAGACAGCTAGAAGCCCTGTCTGTTGGTCTGTTGAATTGTTATTTTTCTCTGTCTGTGTTTTTTGACTGCTTGTAATTTCTGTTTGTATTTTCTGAAGTTCAGGGTGCTGACTTTTTCCCCTGAACTAAGTGAATCATATATATTTAATTAAAGATTGATGACCCCTTTAAAGTTGCTTTCCTTTAGTGAAGCAGATCAAAGAACCTGTGCTAGCAGCTATCCTGGGTATGTTACAGTGTTTGCTGTTACACCTGCTTATGGGTCCACCTGCCTCAAGTCTCTCCCCACTCCAATTTATTCTTCATTCCTCCATTCAGCCACTAAAGTGATTTTTCCTAAGGTGCAGATCCAATCAACTCTCTCTCTCTCTCTGTCTTTCTCTCTCTCTGTCTCTCTCCTTTTCTCCCTCCCTCCCTCTCTCTCTCCTCCAGTGGCTTCCTATGTTCTCTAGGATGAAATACAAAATGCTCTGTTTAGTATTCAAAGTCCTTTATAAACTAACCCCCTCCTACCTTTCCAGTCTTCTTGCACCTTACTCCCCAACAGATGTACTTTGAACTGGCCTCCTGGCTGTTCTGTTAACAATTCACTCCATCTCTCAGCTCTGAGTATTTTCTCTGGCTGTCCCCCATGTCTGGAATGCTCTTCCTCCTGTGCTCTGATGACTGACCTCTTTGGCTTCCTTTAAGTATCAACTAAAATCCCATCTTCTACAAGGTGCCTTCCTCAACCCCTCTTAATTCCAGTGCCTTCCTTCTATTAATTATTCTCTATTTTTCCTGCACAAAACTTGTTTTGTATATATTTGTTTGTATGTTGTCTCCCACCATTAGATTTTAAGTCCCTTAAGGGCAGAGACTGGGACTTTTTCCCTCTTTTTTGTGTCCTCAGCACTTAGTACAGTGCCTGGTAGATAATAGACACTTAAAAAATATTGATTGATTGATTATCTGAAGGAGTTAGACTATATGGCCTCTGTGATTCCATCTAACTCTATATCATGATTTTATGACTATATCAATATTCTTCAGAATGCAGTAATATTCCCCAATAAGTCCACCAACATTTCTTATCATGTTCTGAGCTCTCTGCTAGATCTTGGGAGAGCTGAAAGTGGTAGATAAGACATAGTCCCTGTCCTTCTAAAGTTTGCAGCTTTATTACAAGATTGTATGGTATAAACAAAGATAACTATAATTCAAAAACTGTGATAAGTTCATTGAACAAAGGAAAGTTTTAAGTGATGTCTGAAGAACAAAGCTATATTATTAATTTCTCTTCAGTGGGTCTTCCACAAAGCTGCCAAACCTGTGTTCCTAAAACAGAGATCTGACTTTGTCACTCTCCTAGTGCCTGAGTTCAAATCTGTTCTCAGATACTGCCTAGTTATGTAGCCCTGTGCAAATCACTCAGCCTTGTAACACCCACCTCCCAGGGTTGTGGTGAGGATCCAAAGAGATATGTGTGAAGCACTTAGCACAGTGCCTGGTACCTAGGAAGTACTTAATAAATGCTTACTCCATTCCCTCTTGCCCTGTACTCTCTCCCTCAGCTAAAAAACTTTGGAAGCTCCCAAATTAATATAGGATAAAATTAAAAATTTTCAGCCTGGAATTAAAAACCCTCCCCGATAAGGCTCCAATATTGTATTCTAGTATGGAAGGTTTGTTTGTTTGTTTTGGAGGTACCAGTATTGTTTCCTTTTTCTTTTTATTAACATATTTTGTTTTACATTGCTTCATTTCCAAATATGTCTCTTCCCTCTCCTCTCCTCTCCCCTCCCTTGGTAATTTATCCCTCATAACAAAGAATAAAAAAGAAAAAAGGAAGAAAACTGTTTGGCAGAACGAAACAACATATTGTCCAAGTCTAACTGTGTCTGCATTGCTGTATACCCACACTCCCCTACCTCTGCAAAGATGCCTTTTCTAATTTGTTTTTGGGGTCCAAGTTTGGCCCTTTCATGTATTCTTTTTTTAATCAAATAGTCTTCTAGTTGTTCCTCATAAATTGCATTCTATTTCCAAGCTTTTGAATAGGGCATGTTCCATATCTATGTGACACAATGGATAGATCACTGGGCCTGGAGTCTGGAAGACCTGAGTTCAGACACTTACTAGCCTGAACAAGGGCACAGGAGGTAGAAGATTGAATGTTGAGTAAGGCCTGGCTAGACCAGATAGTGTGTGAAGGAAGTCATGTTGGTAAAAGCTGAAAAAGTAGGTTGTGAAGGGTCTTAAATGGCATCCAGAGGAATTTGTAATTAACCCTACAGATAACCACTAGAGCTTACTGAGCAGTGGAATGATGTAGTCCTATCTGTGCTTTAGGAAAATCACTTTGGCAGTTGTGGCTAGCTCCAGACACTTAGCTGTGTGGCCTTGGGCAAGTTACTTATCCTCTGTTTACCTCAATTTCCTTGAATTTAAAATGGGGGCAATAATAGCACCCACTTCCCAGAGTGGTTGTAAGATCAAGTGAGATAATCTTTGCAAAGTACTTAGCACAGTGCCTGGCATTATATAAATGCTAGCTATTATCATTATCATATTATTAATGATAATGATACACACACACCACTTCTGCTTTTCAGAATTCTTAGTTTTCTTGAAAGCACAGCTCAGGTGCCACCTCTTTCCATGCCTTTCTTTATCCTGTCAGTTATCAGTGCCCTAGAGAGCTGACCTCAAAGCCAGGAAGACTTAGGGTCAAGATCTAACTCTGGTCCTACTGTATGTATGGCCCTAGGGAGGTCACTTATTCTCTCTGTGCTTTAGGCAACTCTCTGAATAAATAAATTGCAGAGAAGATACCAACCTCCTTTGGTAGAAAGAATTCTCTCACCTGAAAGTTATCTAAAGTAATGAAGTAATTGCTGATTCAGGTCCTATTCCTACCCCTTTGCTTCATAATTACTCATCTGTGTTTATGTTGTGTTCCCCAATAGAATTTAAGATCCTTGAGGTCAAGGACATTTCCATTTCTTTCTTTTTATCCAAGATGCCCAGGACAATGTCATGGAAGTTGTTGGTGCTGAATAAGCATTTATTGACTTGGATTGGATTGTGGTTCATCGCTACCTGGGCAAGATACCATTTGAGTTAATTTTTGAAGGATGGCTAGGAGCCCAACAGGCAAAGGTAACTGGGGAGAAAAACAAATCTTTCTGTTCTGGTAATAGAGATTAGTTTAATTTGGCTGGCATGTAGAATACATGCATTGAAGTGATAGGAAATGTTGGGAAATGAAAGGTGGTGCTAGATGGAGGAAGGCAGTCCTTGAATTTGAGGAAAAGGCATTTGAACTTTACTAGGTACGCAATAGTGAGTTACTGAATATATTAGAGCATAGGTGTGTTATAACAAAATGTGTACATAAGGAAGATTAGGTTGGCAGAGCTGTTAAGGATGAATTAGACTGGGTGATATGAGCAAGGATCCCATTATGCAGACATTGAAATAGTCCCAGACAGCACCAGCTCTGGAGTCAGGAGGACCTGAATTCAAATCTGGCCTCAGACACTTAACACTTAATAACTATGTGACCTTGGGCAAGTCACTTAACCACAATTGCCCTGCCTTCCCTCTCCAAAAAGAAAATAAAAAGAAATAGCCCAGAGAACTAAGGTGGTAGCTATGAAAACAAAAAGGTGGAGATGGGTGAGAATAATATGGCCAAAGTATAATTGAGAGGAGAGAAAATCCAGACTGCTGGGATCATGGGTCCCTTGGAATATTCAACCAAAAGGACCTGATAACTGATTGGGTCTGAGAGATGAGGCATAGACAAGGAAGAATAAAAGACAACCCCAGAGTTTTAAACATGAGAGTCTTGGAGATGGTGCCACTGACAGAAATGGTAAAGTTTTAAGATATTAATCCAAGGCTCTCACTTAGAGAATTGTGCCTACCTGCCTATTCCCAGTAGAAAAAATGAGCAGTTTATATTTCTTGACCATTAGTTAAGGCCTAGAATTGAAGGAAAGGGGATTTATTTATCTTTTCAGGGTATTCATGTGGAAAAATAGCATTATTCCTTCTCCATCTATACCTCACCAAGCAGCTCCCCTATACACAAAGGCACATCACCCTAAGAAGAATCTAGACTCCAAATTTCCATATTTCTGAAAATTTGATGTGTGAGAATCCTGGCTTAATTTGGTTTACCCAAAAAAAAAAAAAAAAGAAGAATATGGAAAAAGTTACAGTCTTGGTGATTTTCCAAAACAAAATGTCTGCTGAGAGTATGAATTTTGTTTTTTGCCCCTAGCCTGCTATCTGTCTTCTGATCAGTTAGAAATGACCACTATGACAGAGAAGAATATTCTGTTATTTGCTACCAAATTGAAACTGCAGAGATTCAGTGAACAAAAACTAGAGTCTTATTACAGTGAATCAATATGTGAGTGTCTATTTGATGTTCAACACTGATAGTAAGCAAGACCTACTTTTAATTTCCTCTAAAATATTAGGATGTTTCAAAATGTCCACAGAAACTGATTAGGCTATTGTGTATTTGATCTTAGTGATAGGAAGTAGTCAACTTTTCAATTTTGCTCTTGTCTCTGGTTCATAAAGTGTACTTTCCACACATTACAGCTAACCTTAGCTACAGCAAGAACATTAATAATTTGAGACTCAAAGCTGCCAATTCCTGGAAACCATTGTCACCCAAGGGGCCTCCCAGTATGCAAGGAGATGGCTGTGTAGTCACTGGGGAAGGATCAGCATTTCATCTATAACTCTCATGCATTGGAGAGGATGCTAGTTTTTGAATCAAAGTCAAATCCAAGTCTTTTTGTTTATTACCTGAATGTCACTGGGAAAGTGACTCATCTCTGTGAGTCCCGAGATTCCTTGTCTATAAAATGAGACAGGTTGAACCAACTGATCCTTCCAACGTCCATTTCAGCTTTAAATAGGTGATCCTGTTTTAAAAAGAAATCAGCTCTTTTTGATTACTTTTATTTTTAGAATGATTATAGGATTAGGATCCCTTCTTTAGGAAGAGCTAGCCCTAAACTAAGCCAAACTAACATAGTCTTTATATATAGATTTAGTGGATGCATTGAGAAGACTTTATCATTTAGTAGTAGAAAGTTTAGAAGAATAACATAATCCTAAATTTAAAAGATTTTTCAAAAGGCTAAGTCCCCCTTTCTAGCAAAAAAGGGGGGGTGTTGACCAAAGGCTAAACAGAAAGTAGAGCTGACCAAAGGCCAAGGTCCCATTTTTAGTAGTTGGATTAAGGTCAGCCAGAGGTCACATTAAACCTCCTTTTCTTTTTGTATGGATTCTACTAAGGAAGATGGGGGGAGGGGGAGGTGACTGTTAACCACTGACCACAGTGTACTCTTTCCCAGTACACTTTCTGGTTACAAAAGAGACCACCTGGAGGAAAGAAAAACTGGCACAGGATTAAGAAAGTCTGGGAGAACCTAACTAGTCAGAAGACCTGCCTTGACAACTAGAATTCTGTTCAAAACAAGCTTCTATAATTTTTCCAGTTCCTCTTTTTTGTTATGAACAGCATGTCGGTAAATCATTCCTTGTCTCTGACCTCTGAGGAGTCAGGTGACCAGGTTTAATATACAAATACTAGCTTTGCAGATTAAATCATAGATGGCTTAGTAACTTTGTCCTCAGTTTCCTTTTATTTCAGATAATTAATTTTTACATATTATAACCCCTGAGAAATAGCCCTCAGCTGCTCTGGGTTCATGGTTTTCCCCCTTTATTTTCCAGACCTGTATGAGGAAGAGAGATTAAAGGCAGAGATTGAGTGCCCTCCAAGAGACTAATGTAAAGGGGGAGTGTCAGGCCTGCCTTGGTCATGCTACATACTATAAAAAGGGATAGCTACAATGCTTGATGGTAGTCTTTCTCTCAGGCTCCTGGTGGAGATATAATGGAAAGAGATATGAAGAAGGAAACACTCATAGGCACACCAAAGGGTATCCCAAAGCCAACCAGGTGAGTTATCATATGGTAGGTTTCAACTGGCTTCTGGCCAATAGCTGGAGTTCATGATTGCCTGTATTATCACAGTAGCCTCCTAATTTTCTCCTTGCCTTAAGTCTCTCCCCTCTGCAAATCATCCTCTACACAACTGCCAAAATGATTTTCCTAAAGCATAGGTCTGACTATGTCACTCCCCTGCTCAGTAAAGCCTAGTGGCTTGTTTTTATCCCTAGGGTTAAATACAAATTCCTCTGACAACATTGAAGAACTTTCACAACTTACCTTTCCTGTCTCATTATACATGACTCCTCTTCACACACTCTCAGGTCCAGTCAGGCCTTACTTGACATTCAATCTTCCACCTGTATGCCTTTCTTCAGTCTGGTCCCCCATGTCTGCAAGACACTTCCTTTTTATTGCCACCTCTTAGAAGCCATAATTTCTTTCAAAATTCAAATTGTGTTACCTTTTTAACATAAAGTCTTTTCTGCTCCTTCCGTAAATTACTGATGCTTTCTCCATCTCCAAAAGATCTTTTATTTATATATTTGTGTATGTATTTTTGTATATACTTATTGAGGGCATACAATATACCAGGCACTATATTAGGCACTGGGGATACAAAGATAAAAGATAAGACAGTCTGCCAAGAGGCCTAGGTGAGTTGGATTGTGTTGAGGCAGATTCCCTTTTCCCTTTGACCTTGGATCAAGAATACTTAGTAAGACCTGTAGTGGGGGGGTTGACCAGGAGACCCAAAATAAATTGATTTTCCCCAGATCAGAAAAGACACAAAGTTGGATAGATTATCATAGACAATGAGGTATTAAAGTCTCAAAGGAAATGTAAAGAAATGTTTAGGACAGCTAAGTGATTCAGTAGATAGAATGCTGGGCCTGGAGTCAGGAAGACCTGAGTTCAAAACCTCCAATGGGGTCACGAAGAGTCAGACTGGATTGAACATCAAAGGGAAGCCTTTATGTTGTGTTACCCCTTTGTGAGTCAGTGAGCCACTGACTGGAGAAAGGATTGGCCACACTCCACATAGCCCTTTAAAAAGCCAGAACTCAAAAGAAAATTTACCCAAAAAAGGCCAGAACTTACATTCCTCACCTTCCTGATCAACTTCCCACATACACTCCTGTACTACATACCCACAAAAATAATTTGGGGTGCTACTCTTCCTGTAGTAAAAGTGAGGAAAAGAAACTATAAGATGGGGGAGAGGGTGATTGAAAATTCAGGTCTTAGCAAAAGCAGTTAAAGCTACTTCCCCACCAGCCTGTTTGTATTGTTACATTTTAACTTTTTATTTCACTGTAGTAAATTCAATTTAGCTTTCATCTAGTGCAGGTCATATTCTTTGGGGCTATACTGGAGAGGGACAAAATCAGATATCCAACCTATAAACCAAGAAAATTATGCGAATTTTTTTTCTTATTCAGGCATTTCAGATGTGTCCAACTCTTACATGACCCTATTTGGGATTTTCTTAGCAAAGATACTGGAGTGGTTGCTGTTTCCTTTTCCAGGTTATTTTACACAGGGGGAACTGAGGCTAGCAGGGTTAAGTGACTTGCCCAAGGTCACACAGCTAGTAAATCTGAGGCCATATTTGAACTCATATGAGTCTTCCTGATTCCACCTAGCTGTCTCATGAGGAATTTTAGAAAATCAGATAAAGAACCTGGAGACAAACTAAGGATACTTTAATGACTAGGTACTTTTCCCACAAGTGTAGTTTCAAGTGTGCTGGTATAATTTAAGCTTAAAATGCCACCTGGTGGTTTATACAGCTATAATAGCCCTATAGCAGCAACACCAAGTCATAACTAGTGCAAGCTACACTGTCCCTAGGCACAACTAATGTCCACATGGGAAACAAACTGTCCCTATGTGTGAACAAGTGTTTTGTCATAATCCTGTGTCCATTTTCTTCTGTAGAAAGGATAAAAAGTTATTGACCCATGGACCTGGAAGTCTGAGTGACCACAGGAATTAATTTGTGCTAAGAAGGGGTGAAGGTCAATGGGGGAGGGCATCCAGTTCCAGCTACTCTCACCATGAACAATCAATCAGAAGAGTACCTGAGGCCAGTTTCTATCAGACTATTGATCTGTGTACTTTCTTATTAGAAAGCCATTTGATAGAGCCAAAAGAATGTGAATTAAATATTACCTTGTCATATTATAGGCAGCAACACTATAATATTTGAGATGTTGAGTTTTTTATAACACATTTAAGTTTGTTTAATTATGGACTTAACAAACATTTCAATATAGGCACAAGAATAAAAGAGAAGATTGTATGATGACTTGTGAATTTTTGTTAGTTTGTTTCTTTAAAAAAAAAAACCTTCACTCTATTCAGAAAAAAAGGCCTCAGGAAAAAGTGGTCCCCAATAAGTCATAGATGGAGGGGATGTATGACTTTCTGTTTATTGGACCCTCTTGATTAAAAGTTGACACATCCTTGAGAAAAGGGATGTCATTTCCATTGACCTTCAGAGCTGGCAAAATCTGGAATGGAAAAGAAGAGACATCTTGAATAAATAGGGCAGGTCCAGGTCAATTAAAAAAAAAAAACATGGCTAGGAGCCTGTGATATCATTTGACCAGGAGTGATAGGTGGGGCTTCAAGACACAGGCCTTGTAGAGTCATTGACTTTGACCTCATTCTTTTTCCTTTTAGGTTGATCAGAGGAATAGAAACTTTTTTACTCTGCTCTTCCTCCCTGTTCTTTGGGAGGATGGTACGATATGGGTATGATAAAGGCTTCTCAGCTTCTTTGTGGGAAGAGGGGACTAAAAGGCTACTCTTATAGGGTACTGCAAAGGAAATAGCAATTCTTTATACCCCATTTTTCTCATTTCCTTTACCAGAAATCAGGAAGTTCAAATGACCTTGTTTTAAATTAAGCCCAACAGGTCCAAGAAATGGAAACCATTTTCCTCCTAGTTTCAGAAAAAAAATTGTGCCTTATTTTTTAGGTTCATTTGAAAGGATATGATTTTCATTTTATAGGATTAATTTTATTAAGTTCAATTAAAATAATATTTTGTTTCAATCATTTTATATTTACATTATTATATATTATATCTATTTTATTATATATTTTATCTTATTTATTTCATATTGCCATATTTTCATTTCATTTATTTATTTTGTTTTCACCCCCAACTTCTCTCCTTCCTTCTCCCCCTTCCCCTATGTAAGAAAAACAAAATTCACTACAAACATATATAGTTGGGGGCAGATAGGTGGTGCAGTAAATAGAACACCAGCCCTGGAGTCAGGAGGACCTGAGTTCAAATCCAGCCTCAGACACTTACCACTTCTTAGCCATATGACCTTGGGCAGGTCACTTAAACCCAATTGCCCTGCCTTCCCCCTGCCAAAAAGAAAAAAAAAAACAAAAATCATATATAGTCAAGCAAAATAAATTCCCACATTACTTGTGTCCAAAAAATATATACCTAAATCTGTACTCTGAGTTCTATCATCTCTCTGTCTGGAGGTGGTTAATATGTTTTATTATGAATCCTCTGGAATTGTGGTTGGTCATTGTGTTAATCAGAATTATGGGATTAGTTGTGGAATTTTTAAAAAATATTTTCATACATTTATTAAACTGGGCATTTCCTCTGGTAGCCAATGAACTTGACTGATCTCAAAACTGTACTGGGTTTGTATGGTTGCTATTGAACTAATAGTTTTCTTTATAGTACATATGCCTGGCAAGATTAATTAAATTTCTCTCTCTCTCCCTTCTTCCTTCTCCCCTCACACAATTGTGTCTTTATTTGGTGAGATTCAGCTTTTAGTTTCTTCAGTCAAAGACAGATAAATCAAATTAGTAAATTTTCTAAAGCCCCTAACCAGATGGTTTTATGATTGAGATGTTTGAAACCTGAAGGGCTGCATGCATACCCATCTGTCACAGTCTCATTATTTGACAAACAGTAAAAACTACCCCCACTGTACCTCAGAAGTGGATAAACACTCTTGTAGTTTACTTCCTGAGCACCACAAAGAGAAAAACCTTTGAAAAAAAATGAACTAATTCCTGTCAAAGTTCTAGGTTATATTCAACTGAGAGAGGCTTCAGAAAGCATTAATGAAAGCTTGAAAACTGTCTGCCTGCAATTTCAGGAAGAGAAGCCTGTATCAGGGTGAATGGAAAATCTAGGATTTTAGGAAGGAAAATTAAAAGTAATCTGGCTCTTTGTTTCCATCTCTCACTCCTTTTCTCTCCTACTTTCCAAGGAGCATTAAAATTAGAACTGTCTGTTAATATGTGGAAAGTGTACTGAATTTGAAGTCAGAAGCCCTACCTCTTATTATGGTATCTTGGACAGGTCAATTAGCCTGTCAGGCTCAAAATGAAAATTGTCCTCAAAATGAAGGGGCAGGATTAGATAGCCTTCTAACATTTCTTACAGCTCTAAACCTAGGATCTCATTATCTAAATAATTTAAAAGAAGAAGAGTTCTTCAGATTCAATGAAGAAGAGAGGGCAGGGGCATTCACACAAGTTCACAAGTTCCACTGAAATTTAGGGGGTTTCCCCTCTAGGACACAAGTTGTTTCTAGGTTTCCAGTAAGCTGACTTTGAGTTCAGTTTTGCCCTCTCAGTTAAATGCTCAGGGACTAAATAGCTTACTTATAAAAGCTTGATTTTGCCACCCCCAATATATTTTTCAGGGACTAGAGGCAGCGCTAAATGGTGCAGTAGGTGCTGGGTCTGGAGTCAAGCTGACCTGAGTTCAAATCCAGCCTCAGATACCTCCTGGTTGTATCTCCTTGGACAAGTCATATGACTGCAAACAGGCTCAATTTCCTCCAACTTTGAAATTGGCATAATAATAGTACCTACCTCCCAGGGATGTTGTGAGGTTCAAACAAGATGATATTTGTAAAGCACCAAGCACAGTGCCTGGCAGATAGTAAATACTCAATAAATCTTTATTCACCCTCCCTTTACATCTTCCTGGTGCAAATCAATGTTACTTGCTCAATCAGCTGTCTGCTGTCTATCATTGGTCACTTTGCTCAGCTCCAACACAAGCTGTTGGATGGATAATGGCAGGGAGTGATTTATATTTCCTGAAATGTACAATTCAGCTGTATAGCTAGATGATCCCCAATTCACTGAATAATCACGCAAGTTTGCCCTTCAGTTGATTTTGCGAATTTCAATAGGATTTCCTCTCAGCAACTCCACGCAGCAAATTTTACTTAATTTAATGAAGTAAATCAGGAAATGCCCATTGAATGCTAGGACTTGTTCTTATCACATATTAAGAGTTTTCCCAGGGAGCAGCATTAAATGAGTTTCAAAAGATTATTTCTCCCAACTAGTTGTGATCCCGCCCCCCTCCCCCCCATTGTCATATATTTGGTTGCTATTTGCTAAAAGTGTTTCTCAGTCACAGGACAGGATGGGTGTTTGACTCATGTATGTGATTCCTTGGTATTAAGTACAAGAGGACAGAACTGTGGTGGGCAGGGTGTGGGAGGGCTCTTTCATGCTGAATGGTATGTGCCTTTTCAGTAGACAGGAGCCTGAGGTCTGCAGATGTGCTAGGAAGGGTCAAGGGATCAATGTATTCTATTAGTCAGCCCATGGAAAGACAGAAATGACATGATCTAGCATAGCCCCAACTTCTGACTGTCTCCAGGGCAACTCCAAGCTATGGTAATGTTGTTGTTGAGAGGAGCTGTAATTTCCCCTTTTCCATTTGGTGTTCAGTTGACCTGAAAAACCTATTTTCAAATGAAAGCTTGTTTTAATGTTTTTATTTTCCATGCCTATTATTTGAATTAAAAACAGAGAAAGCCCAGATTACGATACCATCTGCCCTAAGGCTAGGATCTCACCTGGAGAAGTAGGTAGCTCAGAACCCAGTAGCCAGTACTCTTTTTTTGTTTGTTTGTTTTTGCTTTTTTGGAGGGCAATTAAGGTTAAGTGACTTGCCCAAGGTCACACAGCTAGTTTTTGTGTTAAGTGTCTGAGGTCACATCCAAACCCAGGTCCTCCTGACTCCAGGGCCGGTGCTCTATTCACTGCTCCACCTAGTCGCCCCAGCCAGCACTCTTAAAAACAGTCAGTGAGGAACCCCATTCCCTCTGCCATGTGACAGCCATGATCTCCCTATAGAGTATGGATCACACATCATGTAGAGAGAGAGAGAGAGAGAGATAAGATTGGAAGTCAAGAGAGCTGTAGCTTCACTTGGGATCTGATTCCATGTGACTGAAAGGGCACTGGATAAATGAATGAATCATTGTGGAGTTATCTTTTGCTGCTTCTTTCCCTTCCCTTCAGCCCACCCTTTTGGGAGCTTCTTGAAAGTCCTTAGGCCAACTGGGTCAATTGTCACATGACTAGCTACTTGCCAATTATAGTAGACCTAGGGGATGAGTTAAGGCTCCATTGATTCAACTTTTTTTCTCTGCAGAGATTGGGATAGGGAGCAAATGATGTGTATTATTTTACATGGATGAGAGAAACTCATTCCTCTTTTTCTCATTCACTTTTAACCCTCCAGAATTTCTTAGCTGGCAAAAGACTTCTGAGTCTACCAGCTCAAGCCCTGAAGAAAGGGGAGAAGGAGAAAGAGGAGAGTGGAGGAGAGAGAGGAATGTGTTCCTTTAAGAGTGCCATGTATTGTTTGAAGAGGATGGCATGGGCCATCCCAGGGAAGTAACTATACCAAGATAACCTTTAAGAGTGCCATGTATTGTTTGAAGAGGATGGGATGGGCTATGCTCTGGATTCCCAGTTGTCATAATAAGACTTAGAGAGTCCCAGGGAAGTAACTAGACCAAGATAAACACAGAGTCCCCAGTGCAGACAACTGGCTGGCTGAAGTTCTGGTCACTTATGGTTTTATTACTGTTGCAGCAGTGATCACCCCACGGCCTCAGATCTCTCAGAACCTTCCTCTAGAAAATGTGACTACTGAGTCTGGCTCTGTAGTATAACTTATTTGACTCCAATGGACTTATTCTTTGAATATGGATCTCAGAATAACACCTGGTCAGTGTGTGATTTGTTCAGCTGTATGCTGTGGCAAACTTGTTCCATCAATCTCATTTTTTTCTCTGCTCTTAGAAAAGACCACCATTTCTTGCATACATACCATTATCTGTTTATTAGCAATAACATAGGAAATACCAATAGCACCAATTAAAAATGAATCCACATGCTGTTTTGTCCTTACAGCTGTAATAACTGGTAACTAACAAAAGATTGGAAAGCACTTTCCCAATATAAAAAGTGCTGCACAGATTTGTCATCATTCTTATCATTAATAAATTAGCCCAATTCTCCTATTATTCAGAAGGCACGTAAGGTCAAGTACATGGGGTTGAGTGGGGCAAAGTTGTCAGAACCTAGAATGTAGCCATGACTTGTATGTGCTGGCAACCTGTTTTACCCCATGCAAACCTACAGAGCTGAATTTACACACCCTTCAAAATATGGGAGAATCAAAGCTCAATCATAAACAGAAAATAATTCTTCGTGGGAGATGGAGAGCTTTGTAACAGATTCCTATCTTTCTTGTTCAAACCAATGAGTTCTACAGCAAAAATAATTCATCAAGCATCTAATTTGCACATTTCAACAAACTTAAAATGTTCTAGCTGGAATGACATTCTTTATGAGAGGACATGATAAAGAACCTTAAAAATTCAGTATTCATGGAGGTCACAAGCTGTTTGGTTGTGTGCTCACACACCCACAGGGAATTATCTTCTGAATTCCTTCCAGAAAGGTTACTTTTAAAAAGCAGTTTCATCCAATCCCTCAACAGCTAGACTCCTGGCAAAAGACAGGGAAGAGCTTTTGGCTGACCATAAATAAAATTCTTTGAATCACCAGTATCTCGATTTAAGAAAGATATTTTACTGTGTCTTTCATACACAAAAGCTGATTAACAGTGGTGGTTTTTTTTCCAAAAAAATGAACACTATTCCACTTTTTTCACAGGTGTACAAAAAAGAAATGTAATGGGGTTACATTCAACAATAAAGCTTAAAGTCCACTCTAGGTAATAGTTGCATTGACATTCACATACACAAGCACAGAGTAAGTATATTTCAGGATTTTTATAAGAGCATACAGCATACATACAGTAGTTGGATTTTACATCATGAGTAGTAGTAAGGGCAGCAATTCAGAGTGTCATAGAAAAAAGGGAAACAAAACCAAAGGGGGAGGTTGTAAGCTAGCGCACCAAGACAATTCACAGAGTTACAGGATCTGTAAGTGTGTTCTGTATGTCTGAGAAAACAACAACTATCTTTCATTTCTGAGTCTTAGGACAGTTGATTGAAGAAGATTGTGTAATCAAAGTGCACATAGAAAACTTTTTTTAAAAGGGTGGGGATCCTTGGGTTTATTAACTAATACATGCAAGAGGCAGTCCCAGAGTGACCTGATAGAGTAAAGCTGTGATTGGCAGGTGGCCGATATAATACAGATGTTTCAGGCAATTTCTCTAAAGCACTTCAGTAGCAGCAATGATTGTTTCTAATGGCTGTAGATTTAATTCTTTTTGGGGGGTAAAGGGGAATCATTTATCATATTTGTTTTTCAACATTTACATTTATACTTTCATTTTTAAATAAATCTATCAAATAACAAAGAGCATAGATAAAGTGAGGTGTTGGGTTTTTTTTCTTTCCCTTTTGCATATGTATTATGGGAAAAGGATCTGGCCTTTTCAGAGACATTGTGTGCAAAAGAATGTTTAACAGAGTGAGTACAAGGACATATAGGAAACAGCATCCAAGCCACTCACTTTCCAATGTGTCCACCTGACTGGCCTCCATTTAGAGTCTAAGGAACTGTTTTTCTAGCATAATGAAGGTTTTAGAAAGACATCATAGCCAATTTTTTTTTCCAGGACCCCGAATATTGTATAAATAGGCTAATGGTCAAGGGGGCAGAATACAGTTTTGTCTGGAGAATGGGTACCACTTCCTGTCATTAAAAATTCCTTACCTATCCCACACTAAGTTTAGAAAATCTAGTCACTTTCTTTTTCAGGTTTCCTCCCTGGCCTGAAAAGTTCAGAATTACTAGTTTGTTTTGTTTCTTCTCATTTCTACCTCTTCTCTCACTAAGTAACCTAATTTTGCCTCCTTTGTTGACTTCTTATACACCCATACGTAAACACCCACATACCTCCACGCCCACCCCCACCCCCCACATGCACAGGCACACATCAAAAGTAAGGCCCAGCTGCCCAATCTGAAAACCTTTCAGCCTGCCCTGTAAGTGCCATCAAGACAGGATTCCAGGAGCACAAGGCTAAGAGTCCAACCTCTCACGGGTGGGGCTGGGAGGCCTCTCCTTTGCGGCGGAGGAGAAAGGAAACTTGGGTCTGCTTTTTAGATTCTGAAAACAAGCCAGAGTGGAGAGAAAGAGTTAACATCAGACTGAGTAAAGCTTTTAAGACAAAACCTGTTATATGTGATCTAGACAGACACCGGGAACTTTCTGCTGATTTCTGAGATCTGTACAGATAGGACTGGTGTGGACAGGAGGAAAGAGTCAGGAGTTGCTACATAAGAGAGATTTGCCATTATTACAAAACTGGCTAAGTGGCTTTGTTCCATTGGATCCCTCACTGGTCACTGTTGTCAGTGGTGCTGTTCCCTTTCTCTTTTTTCTCTTGGGTCTTGTTGCCCTTCTTCTTTTTCTTCTTCTTCTTGGTCTCCTCCTTTTTCCCAAAGGTTATGAAGTCACTTTTGTCAATTTGGCTGTTGGGTGGCTCCTGCCGGATGGAGATGATTGCAGGAGATCCCGGAATAATGAATTTGTCTGGCAACTCACCAGGGCCAGGTTGCTTGGGGTTGCCAGGTCCGTATTTAAAGGTCCAGCTGTTGCTGTTGACACCAGCGCCTACAGGGGGGGACACCTCTCCTGCCTCTGGTTCTGAAAAATCCAAATGACAAGATATCAGTCAAGAAAAGCCAGCCCCCTTGCCCATTGTGCCAGGAATACTGCGATAAGAGAGCACTGCCCACCACTGTTCCACAAAGAATATCTTTGTCCAGAATAGAGGCCTAGAGCAGTGGTTAGAACAGAAGATAAGCTAGAAGTCCACATTCCCTTCCCCACTATACTCCTGACACGAACTGATTTTCCACTATTGCCTTTCTGGGTCAGGATACTTGGATATATGTAAACATCTCAGTACAAATACCAGGGGGTGCTTTGGAAGGTGTAAAGGAAGCATTGCAAATTATCAGGAGAAACACCAAGGAACCGGGTCCCATAAAAAGGATTTCTGAATGTTGCCTATAATTTCACTGGACTCTCAGCTCGAGCAAAATCTAGGTGAAAGATGGAGAAAAAGGTGTGCTTTGACCAAATCAGAAAGTCAAAGAAACTGTTAGCCCTGATTAAGCTTCCATAGCGACAGGAGAGATCCTTTTGTAAGTCTAGGGAAAGGCAGGGCAATATAGTGGTAAGAATCCTGTTCATGGAGTCTGAAGACCCAGACTTAAATTCTGGCTCTAATATTCACTAATCATGATCCTGGATAAGTGATCTAACTTTTTTCAGTATCAGCTTCTTTATCAATAAAATGGGGACAATAATCTCTCCCTCACAGAGTTGTTAACTTTCGAGTGCTAGAGAAATGTAAATTAATATTACACATATGTTTGAGAATAAAAATATTACAGAGGATTACTCCTTCCTATTCCACCGCTCTATATACATATACATATACATATACATATACATATACATATACATATACATATACATATACATACCATTATATGGTATGAGAAGTTCCACAAGTCTCTGACCCTCTCTAATCAGACAGCCTTTGTAACTAGCCACATTTTTATTCATTATGTATGGAAAAGTCAGGAAGCTTGTGTAACCTCTCCCCTAGGATATTTCCATGAAGATGTGGTAGGTTGAAGCAAGTACATGTATATATTCATGCAAGCACTTTGCCCAGAATTCCCCAGGGTTCCCCCAAATTTCCAGTGGACCTTGAACTCTGAAAGAACTTTCTTCCTGGAGAGGAGTCATGTGGAGAGATGTAAAGGGAGGATGTACCAAGAGTTGTGATGATCCCCCATCCTTCTCCTTTCAAGTTTTCAGGAAATAGATGGATGAGTGAATGAAAGCAGAGAAAGCAAATGGAGCTAAGACCCCAGAGTATGACAGATCATTCAGAAAGGAGAGGAGAGACACAACTGGATTGATCAGCACACTAGGGTTGATGAAACTCCTAGAACTCATTTGATAGGACCTGTCTTCCTCCTGTACCTCTGGAGTACTGCCTCAGAAAAATCCCACTTTCCTTTTATCTGAGCCAAGTCCTTCCCTTCCCACTTCCCCTCTGATTGGTGGAAGAAGGGGTGAGATTTAATGCCCCACCTCCCCCAGGGTGCTCAGGGAGGGAAAGCCTCTTTCTTAAATGATTGTGTTCCTATGCTATTTAAAATTGCTATTAATGTTTATGGCCATTTATAATGATTTTAGTACAAGCCAATAAGCACAAAGTTTGGAAATGAAGAACAAGTCAACCCAAAAGAAACTTTCTACTTAGCTCAGGTTGAGGTGGGTATGAGTCAATAAAAAGGAGAAATATCTATCATTTTAGTAACCTCTGAGATACTATGAGATGTCCCAGATAGCTTTTGAGCCCAGAGAGAGGCTTAATAAGGAAAAGAATCAACAGAAGTGAGAGGTAGTGATTGGCGTATTTGTTTAAGTAATCATACTTTCTCCACACAACACATAGCCAAATTCCACTGGGCAAGACCTAGGATGTCAAGAAACACCAAGGATGGCTTGGTTCACAGAAGGGACAAATTTTCTGAAGTGCTGAAGTATTCCAACACACTCTATAGGAAATACTATCTTGAAGCATGTTGTGTACTATTTTCCACCAATTAATCAATCAACTAGCAATCAACTATGGGCAAGGCATGACATTAGGTGCTGAGAATACAAAGAACAGTTCCTGTTCTCAAGGGGGTCACAGTCTAATGGGGGAATAAACATGCAAACAACTGTGTGCAACGATGATATGTGCGAGATAAATTGGAGATAGTCTCAGAAGGAAGGCATTAAAATTAAGGACTAGAAAAGGTTTCATGCAGTACATGGGACTTCAGCTGATATTTGAAGAAAGCCAAGGAAGCCAGGAGGTGAGGAGAAGGAGAGAGAGTTCCAGGTATGACATGCTCAGAATTTGGAAAGGGAATGACCTTGAGAAGTCACAAGGCCAGAGTCTTTGCATCTCAGAGTACAGAGAGGGAAGCAATGTGTAAGAAGACTGAAAAGGTAAGAAGGGCCAGGTTATGAAAAGCTTAAACCAAACAGAGGACTTTTTATTTGATCCTGGGGGTAACTGGAAAACACAAGAATTTATTGAATAGGGGGTGAGTTGGTCATATCTGTACTTTAGAAAGATCATTTTGACAGCTGGATGGAGGCTGTCCTGAAGTACAACTTGAGGTAGGGAGACCCTACAACCAGCAGGTGATTGTGACTAGATATGTCTAGTTATAGTCTAGATATGAATTGGGGAGGGTCTGTACCATGGTGGTGGCATTAGGAGAGCAGGGATCACATACAAGATGCTATAAAATAGAAATGACAGAAATTGTCATCTGGTTTTTATGTGGGGAGGGGGAAGAGTGAAAAGTTGAGAATGACACCTAGGTTGTAAGCTTGATGATTAGGAAAATGGTAGTATTTTCAACAGTAATAGGGAAGTTAAGAAGAAGAAAGCATTTTGGGGGAAATATGCTAAGTTCAGTTTTGGACATGTTGAAGTTACATCTATGGAACATCCAGTTTGAGAAGTTCATTAGGCAACTGGAAATATGAGACTGGAGAGAGTCTCTTGGGAGAGAGATTAAGAGGCTGAACAAGTAGATCTTAGACTTATCTGCATAAAGATAATAATTGAAGCCATGGTATCTGAAGAGATCACAAAGTGAAACCAAATGAATGGAGAAGAGGGCACAGTAGAGCCTCTGTGGACTCTCGTGGTTAGTGGAAGTGACTTGTATAAAGATCCAGCAAAGGAGACCGGGAAGAAGTCAGAGAGGAAGAAGGAGAGTGAAGAGAAAACACTGCCATGAAAACCTATAGAAAAGGAGAGAAAGGTCAAAGACGACAGAGAGGTCAAGAAGTGTGAATTCTGAGAAAAAGTCACCAGATCTGAAAATCATTAGTGACTGTATTAAAAGCTATGTGGCAAAAGGACTGAGGTCAAGGATGGCAGAGACACTGATATCAAAAACATCCCCATAATGGTCATAAGCTGAACACCATGAGCTGCACTAGACTAAAGGAAGCTGCTCCCCCAACTGTGACATTGCAGATAGAAACCAGACAAGTAGATAGTTACCAGACACAAGTTGGAGATTACCAAATTCATCCTCCACTTTGGGTATAAACCTTGATCTCAGCACAAGTAACAGCAAAATTTAAAGTCCTAGCTCACTGTGTTGGCATTTACCAAAAAAGCAAGAGAAGGTTTAACCACCTTGAGGAGGTCGAGAAGGGCCTCTAAGTCACAGGTAAAATAAATCACAGAGAATTAACAAGAAACCTCTCCTAATAAATAAGCTGGTAAAGGTCCAGACAAACCAAAAACAATAGAATTACCACTACAAAGCATTGGTAATTTGGCAGTGCTGCCCTCTAGGATAACCTTTATGGTATCATCTCTTCTATCTCTCTAGGAAAAACTAATTCAAAGACCCAAGCTTCTTGTATAAAGGTGGTACTGTGGGTAAGCTGGATTTGAGGTCAGGAGATTTGAGTTCAAAGCCCAACTGTCACTTAATACCCATATGCCCTCTATTAGATCACTTTACCCCTCCGTGGTTTGGTTTCTTCAATAAAATGAGGGGGTTGGACTGAGTAGATGACCTCTGCAGTCCCTTCCAGCTCTGAATCTTTAATCCTATTAGCTTTTCAACAGGAGTTCAGCCAGAGTTTAGCTTCCTGTTTTCCTTCTGGGTGCTGGTGATGTCCATGAATAATAGAGACAAAAGACTGGAAATTGGTCTGAAAATCTTCTGACAGTCCTGGAGTTGTTGTCTGCATATCAGAACTACTCAAATATCTTTTGGAGAAGTCCCACTAAGCTGGACCCTGAGCTCATTCCTGACTGCAGAGTAAAATGTGCTCCCTTAGGAGCTGCAGAGGATTTATTTCCAGTATTGAGCTAGCCCCCAGTGTAAAGCCAAGGAATGAAGCTCATTAGTTATTACTCAATAAACCTGTCATTTTTTAAAAAGTATTTTATTTTTTCCAATTATACATAAGAACAATTTTTAACATGTATTTTTACATAAATTTTTGAATTCTGAATTTTCTCTTTTCCTCTCTTCCTCTATTCCCTTCCCTTCCCTCCCATCTCCCTAAGTAATTTGATATACATTATATATGTGCAATTATGTAAAACATATTTCCATAAATAAACCTGTCATCTTGAGCCTAGGTATGTCTTCATCCTTGCTGAGCCAAAGGGAAGGAATGAACCTTCCTGCTGGCAAAGGAACCAGATCACAGCAGGAATGCCAAGGGTTAATCAGCTTTATTTCCACATCACTGAGCTGCTTCTGCCTTTTCAGGGAAACTTGTTTCTGCCTGACTCAGCCTGAGACACCAAGAAGCTGACAGGGCTTCATTCATGTGCATCCTCCACGTGCTCTGGCTCTGCGGAGGAGAGCTCTGCTTTGCTTCACCACCGCCCCTTCCCACCCTACCCCAAAAAACCCACTGCAGAGGTCCCACAGGTACCCAGTCCACTCCAATGGCTCCTATTCTGAAGAAATGCTTGACCATTTCCAGATGGAACACAAGCTCCTCCTCAGCCAGATCGCTGGGCGTCTGGCCCTGCACTACTACTGCAGAGCCTAGCAACTGTGACAACCACCACCCTCCCCATCTACAACCTTCTTTATTCAAGGAATCTGAAGCCCTGTGCAATTTCCAGAGAAACAGAAAGAGGTTTTGGTTTTTCCCCAGAAATGCATCTATTTCTGGATCCAAAGGCAAAGCAACATGGGCCCCTTTTCTACCCTCCCCCAGGAGAAGGCAAAAAATGAACCCTCCTCCCCCAGCCCTTCCCTAGGACCAGCCCTAGTAAAATGGTGATGTCAGTCTAGTTTCTCTTTGGGCTCAATACTGACCCCCATCTTGGCACCCAAGGAGGGTCCAAGCTTCCCAGCTAATCTAGCCTCCCAAGTAAGTTAATGTCAAGAACTGATATGCATTTATTTGTATTTTAGTAGGAGACTCAATGAATGAAAAGGGAAGAATGCTTCAAAAATGGTAATATTTCTGGCACCACGTCAGGGTAGTGGAGAATTGTCTCTAGGAGGGGAGGGCCTTCCCAGAGCTCCTTAACACTGCATATACTGAGGACTCATTTGGAGATGGAAATAGGGGTACAATGCAGGGAAAGACATTTTGCTGCACTGGCAAAGTCAAGAAATAGACTCTAGGTGGAACAATGGAGAGGACACTGAGTCAAGAGTCAGGAAAACCTGAGTTCAAATCCAACCTTACACATTTACTAGCTGTGTGACCCCGAGCAAGTCATTTGCCTCAGTTTTTTTCATCTGCAAAATGGGAATAATAATAATACTTGTTATGAGAATCAGATGAAATAATTGTAAAGCCCTTAGCACAGTGCTGTCATATAGTAGATGCTATATAAATATTGGCTATTATTATTATTATTATTACTGGTACTGACAGAAAACACAAGTAGGTCTTCAACCACAGGCAAGGAAGTGCTTTATCACATTTAACAGGCCCAGGCACTTCGGCTCAGGTTTACAATTCAGGCCCTAAGCTCTGAAGCTGATATCTGTGACTCAGGCAACTGGGAAACTGGGGGGTTTCTCCGTATATCTGGACTGCACTTAAAAGGCATTTTTCCCAGGTTGCTCCAAAGCTGCAAGAGAAGTTTCTTGGACCTTTACATTGCTACAACACTGTATCGAAAGTTTCTTCTTTCCCACAGTGGAAGGGGATTTAGAAATGCAGGCAAAATGGAAGAGACTAAAATCCTTAAGAGTTCCTAGACTGGTGCAGGTTTGATGCCGAAACAGAGCGTAAATAGATTGCCTGGAAAAATAAGAGAGAGGAGGACTGACACCCTGGTCCATTCTGAAAGGGCGAGGCCATCCATCTATCCATCACCTCAGGCTTGTTTGCTGATTTCTATTATTTTGGTTCTTTCCCTACCATAAAGTTTGCCCCTCTGTGCTTCAGCATTGGACAAGGCTCAGGAGTGGTCATCTCACAGCCTGAGAATTTAGCTTCAGTGCTTGGGCTAGCAATCACTGCTAGAGACACTGCAGCAAGCCTGGTTTATAAACCTGCCTCCTCCTGGCCCCAAGCTGTGCTGGAGATTTATCCCCTGAATCAAGAGGCCACTCTCAGTTGGAGCTAGAGTCCTAATCACTGGGAAAGCTTCCTGCTGGGGGGCAGCCAACAGGGAGAGGGGGTGGGAGAAGAAGAAAATGGTGAGAGGGTGGTCATTCCCAGCTCAATTCATTCTCCCTCCATTCCTCCTCCTGGCTTTGATCTCTCCTCCCCACCCCTCACCCCAAGCTCTGATCAGGCTTTGACTAGGAACAAGCCTAGATGTCTTGTCACTTGAAAGAAACCAAAGTGCTGGGGCCTGGGCCTCCCGGTTAGCAATTGTTCTCTGTGAAAAGCAGGAGGCAGCTGAATGAGAATGTGAAGGGAATTAGTTCAGATGGGAGGGAGAGGAGGGGAGGGGCTCAATCTTCCAGCAACCCTGTCTGGCTGACATGCTCAGTGAGAGAAGCCCCACCCGGCTCTTTTCAGCACCCGTTCCTATCTATAAGGACTGTGATCCTGGGGCTTCAGGAGGGTCATGTAGACAAAGAGCTTCCAGAAAAAATATCCATTATGATTTGAGAGAGAACCATTTTCAATGGTCTGATTCACTTTTTGTAAAGCTACCTTCTCTTCAGCCTGTCCCCTGCCTGCTCCTGATCCCTTGGCATTTTTCCAATTTACAAGCTCTTGGGTGAGCAGAGCCACCCTAGGTTATTAAATGACTGTAACCCCACAGAGCTTCAGCCAGACATTAACCCAATTTGTCCTTTTCCCTGCCACTGGCTATTCATGAATATTCAACACTAGCACTTCGGCATCCCCGCCCCCCCATCCTTCTGAATCTTCAGAACCCAAGTTTGCTGTGAAAGGGGAAGATGTGATGAGCCACTAGGTCTCCAGGAAAATGAAATGTATGCAGGACCCGCCATTAAGTTTAATCTGCACAAAACAATAAATCAAGCCCTGATGTGTAGCGTTTGCTCTCCCAGCACACCCCTTCATCCTGCCTGCCACCCCTCTTCCTTTTGTTCTGGTCTGTTCCCAAAGTCCAGAATGCCCCCTCCCTTCACTTCTACTTTTGGAAATCCTGGTCAGCCTCCAAGGGCTAGCTCAAGAGTCATCACCTTCTTAATTCAGCAGTCTGAAATTATCTTCCCTTTGTCCTGCTGTCCTATTATGTCCTATTGTGCATAACGGTTATTGTACAATTATATGCAAGCACAAGGTCTGGCAGATAGTAGGCACTTAATATGTTGAATTGAATTATGTGGCATTATTTTAAAAAATTATTGCATCTTTCCTGCTGTATTGCGAACTCAGGGAGAGCTGAGACTATGTTTGGATGCCTCCGATCCCCAGTTCTCCCCTCCACATACACATATCTGTCACAGGTCTCTACACGAAGAGTACACTTTACGACTGTGAAATAAATTAACAAATACAAGCATGGCTAATTGTTTCCAGACTTCTTTGGGACTGAAAGTGCATTCTAGCTTGTTCCCTTTCCCGTTAGAAAGGAGGAAGGTTACAAGATTACCCATAGATGCAATAAGATAGTGCAGTGGATGGAGAGTTGAGTTCGGAGTGAGGAAGGTCTGAGTCCAAATGTAGTCTAAAACACAAGCTAGATATGTGACCCTGTGAAAGTCACTTAACCTTGGTTGTCTCAGTTTCCTCAACTATAAGATGAGGATAATAGCACCTATGGAAAGTGACCTATTGATTAAGGGGCAAAATCTCCAAAATGGCTTGGGATAAGGAGATGGCACCTACCTACCCATCCATATGGGAAAACAACTCCCAGAGTTGTTATGAGGGTCACATAAGATAATATTTATAATGCTTTGCACAGTACCTGGAACTTAATAAACACTTGCTCCCTTCACACCCTCCCAAAGTTGACCTAGTTAGGAAAAAAAATCATCACAGCAGCAAACTAGTACAGAGAACAGTTTCAGAGGCCACAGGGCTCTAGGAATTTGTAGCTTGAAATTTGTTTCCCTATTTCCCCACCTCTCCATCTGTTTGCCTTTGTGAAATCAATGAACCTGTCCTGCTGGTTTAAAGGAGAAGAACACTGAAAAATTCTTTCATGTTCTTTGCCTCTTCACCCTTGATCTATTGGACTAACTCTATTTTTTAATTTAAGTACCATTAACCTCAGTAATTGGACCTGATCAAATACATAGAGACAGTGTATGTTCTGGAGGCCAGACAATTTAAAAGTATGATTGTTTTTCAAGAAATCTCAAAGAAAAATGACAAAAAGAATAGAAAAGAGCAGAAAACTAAGTATCACCAGCAAAAGGTCACTTAGAAGGCACCAGCAATTACTGACCCATATTCTTCTTTCTCATCTCTATAGAATCTTTCTAACATTCATGTACCTGCTCCATAGGTAACAAAATAGCTCTTACCTTTCTCAGTCTCTAAATTTTCTTACACCTTTCTGCCCTACACATACTCTGCCACCTTCTGGCTGTCCCTCATTGGTTCTCCTTCATGCCTTCTCTCCCTCCTCATCTCCACCGTCTGACTCCCCTGGTCTCCTTCAAGTCTCAGTTAAAATCACACCTTGTACAAGAAATCTTTCCCAGTTCTCCTTAACCTTAGTATCTTTCCTCTGAGATTATCTCAAATTTATCCTCTATATATCCTGCTTGTACATGACTAAGTTTTATCTCCCCCATCAGACTGTGAGCACAAGAACAGGGACTGGTTTTTCCTTTCTTTGTACCCCCTCCCCCCAGCACCTAGCAGAGTACCTGGCACATAGTAGGCTCTTAATAAGTACTTGTTGACTTGACTCAAAGGTACCCTTGATGAAAATATGAGAAGGTAAAAGGCAGATTTTGAAGATGATTTAGTGCAGCAGGCCATGACTTCACATTTACAAGATGGAGTGAGAGGATATAAAGTATACAAGATGCTGTTATGTTTATGGATTACCCCCAAAAAAATTTTTTTCACCATTCAACAAAGCAAAATTCAGATTTCTAGGCCTTTTTCTGATGAGGTATCTTCATGTATATGTTAAGATTATACAAGATTCTCTGGTGGATGAAACTACAAGCATAATTTTGTTTAGTAATTCTCCAAGTAAGACAGAAAACAAGGAAACCCCCAGCTCTAAAATATTTCCTTCCTAGACAAAGATGCTTATCACTATCACTTTTTTTGCTTTTTGTTTTGGAGGGGGGAAGGTAGAGCAATTGGGATTAAGTGACTTGACCAAGGTCACACGGCTAGTAAGTGTTAAGTGTCTGAGGCCTGATTTGAACTCAGGTCCTTCTGACTCCAGGGTCAGTGCTCTATTCACTGTGCCACCTAGGCGCCCTGCTTATCACTATCATTAAGGATATCTCATATAGATAATCCAAATAGAAGAGGAATTCCCTGTAGATGACAAGGTTGTATAGATATCCTATTTTGCAGGTGACATTGAACTATTCACATCTACTTCTACACTGATTATTTTTATTGTTCATTTATTTCTGTCATATTCAACTCTTTGTGATCCCATTTGGGGCTTTCTTAGCTAAGATAGTGGAGTCTTTGCCATCTCCTTCTCCAGTTCACTTTATAGATGAGGAAACTGAGGCAAACAGGGTTAAGTGACTTGCCCAGAGTCACATAGCTAGCAAAATGTCTGAGGCCAGACTGACTTTCTGACTCTAGGCCTGGTAATCAATCTATCCACCACCCCCACCTCGCTGCCTCATTTCTATACTATAGAAACATATATCTCTCAATAACCTATGTAGCCTTGCAAAAGAATGGCCTAGAAATCCATATCAGAAAAAAACAAGTGTTTGAAGAATGATTAATGCCTAGTTTATGTCAGATAGATAGATAGACAGACAGACAGACAACATTTATTAAATACTTACTATGTGCCAGGCATTGTGCTAAGCACTGGCTTTACAAATATAAGCAAGCCCCTTCCCTCAAGGAGTTTACATTTTAATTGGGAGAAAACAATACATAAAGGAAAACTGGAAAGGGGTGGGGGTGGGAGAGTACTTGAAAGGTGGCATGGTTTGGAAATAATATACTGGAAGTGACATGGAGGTCTAATTCTAGGCAAGATAAGGTCCAAGGTGACCCATCAGATTCGAGAGTTGTCCAGCAACAGAATCTAAGGTGCTGGGGGAGAGAGGGAGGGATGGGGATGATGGTTATTATATAGATGACATGATTTGAAAATGGTGGCCAGGAAGTTGCAGTTGGATGGGCAGTCAATTGAGTTAACCCATCAGCAAGTATAAGTTGGACAAATACTACAGACAGATGAAATGGGCCCAGAAAGGAGTAAGAGGAAGGGAGTTGACTGCATCACATGTGAGAGCCCACATAAACACTCTTTTAAAATGATGCTGAGCTATTCTTTGTCAACAAAGGTTATTTTTTTTTTTAAATACAACATTTTCTTGGTGATGATATATGGCTGTGAATTATGGAACTCCATGGGTTCAAAAGAATCAAAATAGCAGGTTATCCAAAGACAATGGAAAAAATAAATAGTGGATAGAAGTAGGCCTCAGAGCATAACCAACAACCATTTCTTATATGCAAGAAATGACAGAAAAGATTTCATATCAAGGATATGTTTAACTGGAAAAGGAAATGGGTCAATCATATGCTAATAAAGAATGATAATGGATAGAGAGCCTGAGTCTTGAACTATTGTATGTAAGGTATTTAAAGACCAAGGAGAAGGATTCTCTAGTGCACTGGGTAGCTCCTTAATGGAAAATTTATGGAAGAATAGGGACAAAAATTGCATAGAATAAAAGGATATGGATGGTTTGTAGTCTACACGGATGTAAAATGTTCACATTGATGAAATTGTAAGTCCATTGAACATGAATAAGTCCAAGAACCTAGGCAATTAAGCAACATTGTGATTATGAAACACACCCTTTGCAAACTATATATAATACCCAGGACCAGAAGGGTTAGACTGGTGTTTCTAAGTTTTTCCATCTTCATTATAACACCAAAGTCCTTCCTTCCTTTCTCCCTTCCCTCCTCCCTCATTCTTTCCTTCCTTCCTTTCTCTTTTCCCCCCTCCCTCATTCTTTTCTTCTTTCTCTTTTCCCCTCTCTTTCCCTCCTTTGCCTCATCCATTTCTTTCTTCTCTCCCTCTCTCCTTTCCCTCCTTTCCTTCCTTCCTAGACTAATTACTTCATCACCATAGTGAGCTTTTCATGAGAAACTTCCTCTACTAATGTGAATGGGCATCCTTCTCTGCAACTTATAATCATAGAGAGTTCGCTCTGGCCCCTTAGAGTTGAAGTGACTTAGTCAAATGGCCAATATGTGACAGATATAACTCTAGGCCTATATTACTGAAACCAGCTCTCTATTCACCATGCCATTCTACCTCTCTCCAGCATCTTTCAATGAGCACAAAAGAGACAATAATCTGGCATAGAAATAATGGAAAAGAAAATAATAATATTGCTCTTTCTATTATCACAGGGCCCCTTATGCTCTAACTGAATAGACACTATCAAACTTTTACTGTCACAGATGTGGTGTAGAAAGACTGTCTCCCTACTTAAAAATTTTGAAGCATAAACAGAGGGTAGGAAGGTCAAGTGCCCAGAGTTACACAGTCAATCAAAAATGGAGCTGAGTAGAGCTTCTATTTGCCTGGGTCCTTTCAACAAAAGAAATCTACCATAATTCCCTAGCCAGTGAATTCATGGTAGAAGGGAGGTTGGGTCTACTTGGAAGGCAAAGTATCCTCCCAGCTCTAAGCATCAGGCTGGTTTCTCTGCTTACATAGAGAACATTGGGTTAAGAATGCACACATCTTGTGGGCTTCTGAGGCTAAGTTATTTCTTGTGTACTTTTTTCTTCAATTGGCCTGTAAAGCTTTAGTGATGCTTCCATGCCTCAGACCCCAGCTGTGCTCATTTTCAGGAATCTCAAAGGCCAAGAAAGAAAAAAATATAGAGTGGTTTCTAAAAATCACAAAATTTGCTTTGTTACCAAAATAACTTTGCCATTTTTAGTAAAGTATAACGATATAATTTGTAGCAAACATAGCTCTAAAAATGAAAATTACTGGGATTAAATTCTTTAAAATGCAATTAAAAAGCAAAACCAAACCTTCTTTCCCAGCTCCATACATAAACTTTGCATCCCAATGCCTAAACCAAAGGGTCTAAGATTTCACTTGTGTTTTGTCTGTTTTCAGTCTTTTGTTTCAACCTTCTCTCCCCAGTGGCTCAAGTTTCCCTGGTTCTGGAATGGGAAGGCTCCTTTTGGTGTTTTACTTCCTCTAACAAAGTCCTCATAGCTCTGAAAATCTTCCTGGAGGGCCCAACATTCTTGAAATGATCTTACCACTGTCAACAACTTATTCCCTGCTTGAATTTATTTATGGAACTCTCTCAGGAAGGTTCTTCCAGGCAACCCCTTCGTATCACACTCTCTCCTTGATCTATTTATTCCCAAGGTAGCTTAATACCCTCCATGGAAGGAAGCTTCTTTAAGCGATGGCAAGAAATAGCTTCCAAGTTACTTTGAAAGGAGGCAACGAACTTTAAGAGTCTCTTCAGGGTTGCCTAACCACCACCTCACTAAAATTTAAATAACAGATGTCACCCAAAGTCACAATGGTGGAGGAAGAAAGAGGAGGGGAGCGGCAGGTGTATTTCCCAAGGGTCTTGTGGTTACTGGTCTACTCCCATACTTTCATGAATCTGTGATCATCTGCAATATAGATTACAACCCAAGTTGTAACTTAACTGTCCAACCTAAGCTATGCTTTTCCATTTTCTCCCACTTTCTACCATAAAACTGACAAACTGGTTAGGTTGGGGTCCAGTGGTGGGAGGACCTAAGAGGCATCTATCCAGCTTACTCGGGCTTGATTAGCCACAGTTCCAGTAACAGAATCACATAACCTTAGGCCTGGAAGGGACATTAGAAGTCATCTCTTCCCTGCCAAACCATAGCACCACCCACCTATTCAACTATATAAGTGGCAGCACATCATACAGCAGGGATATTCATAGTGGGGGCTGTGGAATAGCCTGTCCCCAAGCCACAATGTAATCAATGAACTGAAAGGTGGCAAGATGGGTCTTATTCTTCCACCTCTACAAACAGTCAATTATGGAACTCTCAAACACAACTATACCTACCATTCTCCCATTATATTTCAATATTTTCCTACTATAGCTACTCTCACTGCTGGGCAAGCTCCCAATCTTTCCTTCTCTCTGTTTCTAAAGGATTTAGGTAAGTTTTAACCTAACCCTGACCCAAGTATCTATAGTAGAAGCTATATAGGCGTCATCAGGAAAATCTGCCACTACTATCCCTATCCCTTTCCTCATCTAAATACATCCACCTCATACCCCCTCCATCATAACTGTGTAGTATGTGCCCCTTGACACTCTGTGCTTCAGGAAAGTGACAAATAAGTGCTCACCTGCTCCCCTTTTTATTTTTTTTTTGGGGGGGGGAACAGTGAGTTGCATAAGATGAGCAGACATGGATGGGTTGCAATTTGCAGTGCCCAATTCATTACATTATTTTCCTCCCCAAACACCGCCCCCCCCTTCTAAGCACTACCATCCTTCCAGCTACCATTGATGGGGTACCTGGGGTCTAGGTCGGACCAACTTAATGGAGCCAGTCTGTGAAGTTGTGATTTGTCCTTTCCCGCCCTTGAGATCTGCCCCTTCCCCCTATCCCACACTCCATCTAGGCAACACCCTTCCACCCCTTTTGTTCTTACTTAATCTCTTAATTTCTCCTCCGGCCTGGCCCATACCCTCCTTTGCCCTTGCCTTTTATCTCCTTAACGACCTGGCCCAAATCTTATCTAAACTATCTATTCACATGTTCCTCTTGGTCAGCTCTGACCTTTGTCTATGCATTGAGGCCCCTCCCGTCAGGTCAGCCCTGATAATGGCAGCCCTACCCTTTAAAGGTAAAAGCATGTACCCCTCTCACTCGCAGGTCCCCTAAAGGACTCTTGCCCTCTGTAATGGCGTAATAATAAACTTTCTCAACTCTAACTCCAAGCAAGGTTGAGCTGAATTCTTTCCAGACGCCCTTGCAGGTTTCCTGGTCTTGGATGAGATCAGGGTCCCTGCTGAACCTATCGGGATCCCATCCCCCCATCACCATGATGTACAACCTTGGTGTCATCCTCACCTCTTCACTCTCACTCACTTATATTTCTAAGCAGTAGCTAAATCTGATTATTTCTAGATCCATAATCTCTCTGGTATATGTCTTCTCTCTTTTTTTACACAGCTAGATTTCTACTGAAGACCTGTATCACTTATAACCTAAACTACTGCAATAATATCTGAATAATAATATCCAAAAAGAATAGATTTGTATTTTAAAATGTCTTAAGTTGAGCTCACAGGCAATTCATTTTTGCCTTTTATTTTTGTATTGTTTATGATGAATACCCACACACAGAGAAATAGAACTCCTTTTTTGAAAAGCTGTTCTATTCATTGACTCTGTGACAAGTTATTTGATTGTTGAACTATGTATCTTTCCACCAAAATAAGTATCTTTAAAAAAAAAAAAAAGGAAATTTGCCTGGCAGACTAGATACCTTGATAAATTCAACATATACATCTTCCCTAACTCCAAGACATACATACACAGGGAGCTTTGGGAAAATAATGAAGCATATTCATTCACATTATTCTCTAGAACAAAAAGATTTTTATATTGTTAATAAATAAGTTTCAAATTTTTAAAATACCTATTTCATCTTTCTTTTTGAGCATATTTGGTAATGGTGCACAATAAAACATAGGTAAAAATGAATAGATAAATATACATATATTAGAAGGGTATGCTCAAAAATGTTTTGCTAATAGAAATACACAATTGAAAAAGTTTAGAGACCATTGAAATAGAGATTAGAATACCAGATTTCAAGTCAGGAAAACCTGCCTTCACAAATTTCACCTCAGACAGTCACTGGTTTCTCTAAGGCTCCTTTCCTTGTTTGTATTAAAAAATAAAAAACAAAAACGAAAAGCCCTGGGAATAATAGCATCTCTTACACAGAGTTGTTGTGAGGCTCAAGTGAGATAATACATGTATGTCTCTACATAAGTGTTAACAAGTACTGTACCAATCAGCCAGGATCTAAAACAGGATTGGGGGCAGGGGGGAGGGGGAGATCCACATTAAGGATTTGGATTATTCGGTGGCTGACGTCTTGTTGTGCTAAAATGGGCCTGGACTGGGCTCCTCCTCTCCCAGATTGCAGCACATCATAGTTCCTGTCTGCAGCCCATCTGGAGATGTGTGAGGGCCAATCACTTTACTCAATAAATAACTTGCTCCTGCCTTTGGTTGGGATTTTTTTTCTTCTCCCTGTAAGAATAGAGGCTCCTCCAAGGCTGGCAGCAGTCCCAGGCTCCTGTGCTGCTGTGTCACTTCTCAGCCCTGAACAACCATTTCCTGACAAGTAGTGAAATCTCTACATGAAGGGCACAAAATGGAAATGCTGTCAGGCCTCTAGAAAAGACAGGCACAATGAGGGGTCTCCAAGAAGAGACTCGGGGAGCTGGGGACCATGCAGAAAAAGGGTTCTGTCCTACATAGGCACCAGTGAGGGGCAGTGAAAGGCATGCTAGAGACAAAAGACTCTGGGACCATTCCTGACATTAGGCAGGTCACCTAACTGCCCCAGGTTTCTGCAACTGGAAAGTGAGACTGGACTAAATGACCCCCGACTTCCTTTTCAGCTCTAAATTAGGATCATGTGATCCTTCCTGTGCCCTCATTCAACAATTCTGTGAACATTTGCCAAGCCCCTACTGTGTATTTAAGGCATTGTCTACTCAGCAACTAGGTGACCGTAATAGATAGAGTGCTGGGCCCTCATCTTCATGAGTTCAAATCTGGTCTCAGAAACTTACCTGCTGCATGACCCTGGACAAATCACTTAACTGTGTTTGCCTCAGTTTCCTCATGTGTAAAATGAACAAAACCATGGCAAACAGTGGAAAACCACAGCAAACCACTCCAGTATCTTTGCCAAGAATACCTCAAAATGGGGTCAAAAAGAGTCAAACATGGCTGAAATGACTGAACACAACAATAACAGCAACAGCAGCAGGCATAGTGGATGGAGTGCTGGGCTTGGAGTCAGGAAGACCCATGCTCAAGTTCAGCTTCAGTTACTTGCTGTGTGACCCTGGGCAAGTCACTTAATGTTGTTTGCCTCAGTTCCTCAGGTGTAAAATGGAAATAATAATAGCACCTACACCCCAGGGTTGTTGTGAGATGATAATTGTAAAGTGCTTAGCACAGTTCCTGGTGCAGAGTAAATGCTGAATTAGTGCTTTTTTCTTTTCTTCCTTTATACCAAGTCAGGGTTGGGGAACCTGTACCCTCCAGGCTGCATGTGGCCTTCTAGGTTTTGTTTTACAAGACAAATCCTTCTATTAAGGGGATTTGTTCTGTGAAGTTTGGATTCAGTCAAAAGGCCATGCCCAAGGACCTAGAGGGTTTAGAGGCAGGTTCCCCACCCCTGTTGGGTGCTGAATATTCATAGATATACACAAAACAGTCTTTGTTGGTAAGGAATTCCTGAGGAGACTGATTGTACAGACAGGGATAATGCAAGGTAATCTGAGGAGACAGCACCAGCAAGTGGGGAAATGAGAGAAGGCTTCACCAAGGAGGTGGTATGCGAACTGGAAGGTGATGAGTAAATAATTTTCAGGCTTCAGGGACAACTTAGAAAAATGCATAGAGGTAGGAGGGAATGTTAAGTTCAGGGGACAGCTAGTAGTCCAGTTTGACTAGGATGTCTATTGTATGGAAAGGAGGGTAATGTGACATCATGCAGGAAAATGTCACATTGGTGTCACATTGTGATGTGCTTTGAATTCCAGGCTGAACCATTTTTACTTTTTGCTAGAGGCAACAGGAAGCCATTGAGTGTCTTTGAGAAGAAGAGTGACATAGTGAAATGAATGCTTTAGCAAGACTACTTTGGCCAGTAGGTGGAGGATGGAAGATGGAGGAGAGAGACTGGAAGCATGGTGACAAATTAGAAGGTTACACTTATATAGGTAAGTGATGATAAGGGTCTCAATTAGGATCTATGTGAGTTAAGAGAAAGGGAAGAAGAAGCAAATAAGAAATGCTGTGGAGGTAAGAAAATAACTCACACAGAGTCTATAGAACTTGTCAGCTGATGGATAGGAGGAAGTGAGGGAGAGAGGAATCAAAGATGACTGTAAAGGTCAGAACCTGAATGACTGGGAGGACAATAGCGAGCTCAACAGAAATGGGGGAGTTTGGAGGAAGGGCAACTGGGGGGGAGGGGAGAGGGGTGTGATAGACATAATGAGGTTGAGATGTGGGCACAATGTCCAGGTGGATACATCAAACAGGCAGTCAGAGGTTTAGAACTGGAGTTCAGAAGAGTGATGAAGATTGGTTACACAGAATTGGAAGTCATCTGTGTAGAGATGATAATTAAACTTATGGATGCAGAACTTATGGGCCCAGGACATCAGTCTTGGGATGAGGGATCTAGATCCTCTCTTAGGGGGCAAGGCAGGGATCATGAATCAGCAATGAGACTGAAAAGGAATGATAAGACAGACATGAGTAACACTGGGAGGGAGGGGGGAGAGAAGAGAGTGGTCAGTGGTATCCAAAGGATACAGAGAGATCTAAAAAGTAAAATATGGTCTGAGAAAAGGCCACCAGATTTAGCCCTTATCAATGGTGACTTTACCTTTGAGAAAGCAGTTTCATTTAGTAGGTGTGGTGGGAAATCAGATTTTTAGAAGCTGGTAGGAGAGGAGGAGGAAACAAGGGTAGAAGACTCTAGTCTAGGATTTGGGCAGTGAATGACCAGATAATGAGAAGATGGAAGGGTTAAAAGTGAAGAGTTTGGTTTTTGGTTTGTTTGTTTGTTTATTTTTTTTTGGGGGGGGGGGTTATGGGGAAAGGCAGGGCAATTGGGGTTAAATGACTTGCCCAAGGTCACATAGCTAGTAAGTGTTCAGTGTCTGAGGCCGGATTTGAACTCAGATCCTCCTGACTCCAGGGCCAGTGCTCTGTTCACTGTGCCACCTAGCTGCCCCTGTTTTGTTTTTTTTAAGGATAAGAGGGATCTAAGTATATTTTAGGGCAGGAGCTAATAGAGAGAAAGAGGCTAAAGATGAAAAAGAGTATTATGGATGGGTCCCAGAAGAAGGTGTACATATCTCATCTCCCTGACACACAGTAAACTCTTTGAAGACAGAAACTGTTTACTTTAAAAACAAGTCACAACAACAAAACCTTTTGTATCTCCCTAAGCACCTAGTATAATGCTTTCTGAATATATGCTTACTAAATTAAGTTTAATTTCTGATGTCTTCCAAATAACACCACCCTTAGAATTTTACAGTTAAAATCCAACTCATACTTGAAAGCTATATTGAGTCTCACTTCTATGAGGTCTCATTAATGGCCTCTCTAATCTATTATAATGGGAATAGAGGCGAGATAATCATAGAGACTTGAAAGAAATTACTAATATAATGAATAAAATTAATCCAAATTTATATTGCAATTAAAAGGTCTACAAAGGACCTTTTTTAAAAAAAAACTGAAATTGGGGCAGCTAGGTGGCACAGTGAATAGAGCACTAGCCCTAGAGTCAGGAGGACCTGAGTTCAAATCTGGCCTCAGACACTGAACACTTACTAGTCGTGTGACCTTGTGCAAATCACTTAACCCCAATTGCCCTGCCTTCCCCCCTCCAAAAAGCAAATGTATATATAAACCTGAAATTGACACTGTACTATTATTCTCACTTTACAAATTAGGAATCTGAGGTTCAAACAGCCTATATTGCTTATGACCACACCTATAAGTGATAGAGGCAGGATTTGAACCCAAGTCTCTCCTGACCCCAAGCCCAGAACTTCTACCACTACACCTCACTCCATCTTTCAATAATAGGATCTGATAAACTGCTCCTAGGTTTTCTAAATCCAGCCTCCTTTCCTTCCCAGATTTAGAGAAACAGTTCTTCAGCTCAGAGAGGATGGCTTTCTTCCACTTGGAGTTTTCCCAAATGCAAATATCAGGAGACAACTTGGATTAGAAAAGAAGGAAAATTGCTCTGACATTGAACTGTGTAGTATCATTTTCAGGCTCCTAGGCATCACTTGAAAAAAAAATCTATCGAGCTCTAACTTGAAGGAAAGCGGCTGGATTGGAGTCTCAGTGATGCTAGCAGCTAGCTCTTGTGGATATTACCCCTTGACTCAAAGACTTACTAAGGTGAAAGGAAGATTAAAAATTATATGGTCAAATGTTTTAAAGGTGAAAAAGACTTTAAAAGGATATCTAATCCTTATTTAGTCCAGTGGTGTCAAATGCAAGTAGAAATGGTGGCCATTACACCATACATAAGGATCCCCAGAGGATGTATATTGACTTAGAAAACCACATATTAACATCATCTACATTCTATTGTATTTGGGGGCAGCTAGGTGTTGCAGTGAATAGAATGCCAGAGTCAGGAAGACTCATCTTCCTGAGTTCAAATCTGATCTCAGATACTTAGTAGCTATATGACCCTGGGCAAGTCATTTAACCCTGTTTGCCTCAGTTTCCCCATCTGTAAAATGAACTGGAGAAGGAAATGGCAAACCATGCCAATATTTTTGCCAAGAAAACCCCAAATGGGGTCACAAAGAGTTGGACATGACTGAAATGACAGCACAACAATATTAGATTCATCTAAGTCAAGGGTTCTTTAAATTCTTCTGTGTTGTAGACCCCTTCAGCAGTCTGGCTCTAAGGCCTATGGACCTCTTCTCAAGCAACCTCTATTTCTTGTATTCATAATTAAAGGAAATGCTATAATTCAGTTGAAATTAAAACATTATTTTTTTTTCCTACATGGAAGTTCACAGACGTGCCAAAATCTAACTAGCAAGGGCCTTTGGAATCCAGGTGAAGAGCCCATCCTAAGTCCTGTTAGAGGAAAGGATGTCCTTTCTTTCCTTCTCAGAGCTGTGGATAATGGGTATCCAGATGGCAAAGCAGAAAAAAAAAGTCTTTTTTTTTTTTATACCACTTCTGTCTGAACTCCTTGGCAGCCTTGCTTTGTTATGGCCCTTCCCTGGAGGCTCCCAGCCCTTACCCAGTTATCCAAGATAACTACATCTAGCATTTGACCTGAATATGCTTCTTCAGATTAGGCAGTGGCATTTTCAACTCTAATGCTGCCTCAAGTGAAGAGGGGATTCTCTTCTTCCCCTAGAATTCAGAGTGAATGTTTTAAGAAGTGTTTTTATGTCACTGATCCCTGCAGGCACAGGAGAGAGACTTTCCTTTCTGGGTCACCAGTGTCAACAGGGCTGTGGGCAGGCCAATACAGATGCTGTTGGATGAAGGGGATCCTAGAAGCTTATCTTGCTTTTTGTTCTTCTTCCTCCTTCAGCCTTTTTTACCACCTACCAGTGGAAATGGCCCCCCAAGGAAGCCAGGAAACTTGCACTGCAGGATGTCTCAGAGAGGCCCTAACCCTAAATCCACTGGCTTCTGTGGGATTCTCTATCATGTCAGAATAGCAATGAGAAGTCATCATTTCCCAATATCCTCTTCCCTCCCAAGAAATAGATCATTGCTATGATCAGATAAGATGAGAAGGAGTAGGCCAGGGAGGCTAACCTTTCTGTTCTAACCCTTTAAAACACAAAATAACAGACAAACTCAGAAACTGAGTTGGACCCTTTCTATATAGGGTCCATATATGCTGACGCAAAGGATTGTTTGGAATATAGATCATCTGTCTGTGTGTGCTGATACTGTGACATTCCCAGCAACCACTTCAGATTATGAAAAAAAAGTGGATTATCTTCCTGAAACAAACTGAAAATCCTTTCAAGATCTTTTTTTTCTCCTAGCCAAACCATCTACCTTCATAAAACTGGCAAGCTTTAACTGGCATGTCTATAATAGGGAGAACTGCAATCAGTCCTTAATTCCCTACCCAGTCATTGGCCTGCTTCTTTGAGATTGGGGCTTTCACAAAGAAGGCACATGCTATGAAAGCTATTTTTACTGGCCTACATCTCTCATAAAACTCTTGGTGTATAATCTGAAGGACCGAGAATTGGTAGGGTTATGTGCTCTCAGGAGACACAGGATCTTTGTGCCAACCTTATATAACTCTATTATACATCTGACAAACAGCAATGGCCCTGAAGCCCCACACATGGCCAGACTGTCCCCTCTTCTGTGCTGACAATCCTATTTTGTTATGAAGATAGAGGATAAGGGATATAAAGGAAACCCACAGGTTAATTTCCCTTCCCTGTCCTCAAAATCTGCTGATGAAATAATTATGCAGAGATGCTTATTCCACAAACACAGGAAATCTGGATTCTCACAATTATATTTCCTGTGCTTTCTCCTTAAAAATATAAGTTTTGGGTTCCAAAGATAGGACTATGGCTTTGCTGCTCTAGAAGGTGGGGAGGGGGAGGAGAAAATACAGAGCAAGTAAATACTATCACCAGTATACTGAGCACATTCTAGTCTTAGTGGATAGAACTCTACGCCTGGACTTAGGAAGACCAGAGTTCAGTTTTGACCCTAGAACTTACTAGCTGTGTGAACCTGGGCAAGTCGTGTAACTGCCATTTGCCCCCATTTCCTCAACTATAAAATGGGGGTAATATTAGCACTTTCTTCTCACGGCTGCTTTGAGGATCAAATAATATTTGTAAAGCCCTTACCACAGTGCCTCGCATAATAGGTGCTTAAGCTTAAATTTATTTTTTGGCATTGTCGCTTTTATTATATTGGTATAGAGTAGGCATGAACACTGAGTACTACCCCAGCTACTTAAGTTGTTGTTTATTTCTTTTTTTAATATTTTATCTTTTTGCAATTACATGTAAAAACAACTTCACTATTCTTTTTTCAAATTTTGAGTTCCAAATTCTCCCCCTCCCCTACTCATTGAGAAGGCAAGCAATGTGATGTAAGTTATAAATGTATAGTCATACAAAATACATTTCCATGTAAGTCATGGTATGAAAGAAAACACAGACTGAAAAAAACTGAGAAAAATAAAGAATTGGGTTTAAATTTAAATGTTTATTTTCTTCCTTCTTTCCTTCCTTCCTCCCTCCTCTTTGCAAGACTGTTTCTCACCATTACCCACACACAATAATTCACTGTTTGGTATAAGTCATTCCGTAAACCAAGGGTCTCTAAATTAAGAACTCCAATGATCTAAATGTATATAAAATGTGTCATTCAAAATCTCTCGTTTCTTCCCTTTTAAATTCTACCACAAAATTCCTCTGTTCCTATCCCAGGGCTGCTGAGCATCATAGAGAAAAATCACAAAATTAATTCCATTTGCCCTCTATAATTTAATTAGAAAACACATATATGCCTACTATATGCAAGGCACTGTGTTCATCACTGGAAAAACAAGGAGAAAAATGAAACAGTGAGTACCCTCAAGAAGCTTATATTACATGGGAGAGGTACAGCTTGTATACAAGTAAGCATACAAAGTAATTACAAGGGGATGAGATGGTTTATAACTGAAGTGATCAAGAAACAAATTGAAGTTGTGTCTGATCTGTGTTTTGGAAGAAGAGGGGGATTCCATGAGACAGAGGCAAGGAGTAAGTACATTCCAGAAATGCAGAACCACTACGATAATTGGATGGAGGCTAGAGAAAGAATGCTAGGTACTTTGGAATGTAAAGTGTGGAAAGTAGAGTAATAGGTGGATGTAATATTGTGCAAGTCTTTAATAAGGCTGAATAAGTTTGCATTTTACCCTTGAGACCATAGGGAGCTAGTGAAGACTTTTGAGTGGGAGAATACTGCAAACAAATCTGTATTTTATGGATATTAACTTGGAAACTTTGTGGAGGATGGATTTCTAAGGTGACAGGCTGGAGGTAGGGAGATCAATTAGAAGGCTCTTTCAATATTCTCAGAGAGCTGTGATGATGGCATGAACTACTATAGAGCTTACATGAACGGAAAGGAGGGGATAGAGGCAAGAGATGGTGTGGAAGTAGAAATAAATTTCTACAATTGACTGGATATGGGACTTGAGAGAAAAAGGAAGAGTCAGGAATGACCAACAAACCTTCTGGGTGACTGGAAGAATGGTGGTTTTAACAACAAAAATTCTGAAACTTGGGGGAGAAATGGTTTGGGGGGTAAAATGTAATAAATTCCATGTTAGACCAATTCAGTTGGATATGCCAGCTGGAGATCCATCTGGAAATGTCCACCAGGCAGTTGGAAATACAACATTGGAATCTGGGAGAGAAATTAGAGCTGGACACATAAATTCAGAAGTTATGTGCATAGAGAACACACTTGAGCCAATGGGAACTGATGAGATCACCAAAAGGAAGAGTTTAGAAAGAGATCAACTCCTAGAACAGAGTTGGGTGCTCGAATTTAGAAGGTAATCCAGTGAAGGATTAATGAGAACCAAGAGAGGAGAAAGAGGGAGACGAGGGGAAGAAACCAGAAAGAATCATGGCATGGAAGTCAAGGGAGAAATAACAAAGGAGGAGATGGTATCTGACAATTTCCAAAGCCACAGAGTTCAAAGACAACACGGCCTGAGAAAAGGCCACTTGGTGACATTAGAGAGAGCATCTTCATTTGAACAGACTCGAAAATCAGATCACAAGAAATTTAGAACAGAGTGGGAAGTGAGAAAATGGAGGCAATGGATTTAATAGACCTCTAGGGCAGTTAGGTGGCACAGCAGACAAGAACTCAGACCCATGAAGACTTGAGTTCAAATCTGTCCTGACAGGGCAGCTAGATGGTGCAGTGAATAGAGTACGGGCCCTGGAGTCAGGAGAACCTGAGTTCAAATCCAACCTCAGACACTTATTAACACTTATTAGCTGTGTGACCTTGGGCAAGTCATTAACCCCAATTTAACCCCAATTTCCCTGCCTTCCCCCCTCCAAAAAGACCAAAACAAAAAAAAATCTGACCTCAGACACTTACTGGCTGTGTGATCCTGGACAAGTTATTTAACTTCTACCTCATCTGTAAAATGGGGATAATAATGGCACACACACACACATATACACACACACACACACACGTTGTCGTGAAGATAAAATGAAATTTTTGTAAAGTGCTTTGCAAACCTTAAGTATTCCATAAATGCTAGCTTTTAAAAACTATGTCTTCAGGAGACTGGATGTAAAAGGGGGGAAGAAAGATAAGGGATAATAGTTCAAGAATATGGCAGGATACCATAAAGGATCACATAAAGGATTTCTTTGGGGTTTTTAAGGGATGTGGAAGACTTGGTAATGTTTGTAGGAACAGAGTAGGAGCCAGTAGATATGGATAAATGGAAGATTAGAGAAAGAGAATGATCAAGGGGTAAAGATTCCAAAGGGAATGTGGAATAAGAGTGCAGGTCAGTTGTGGGAACTCCTACACTGACTTTTCCACTAGAGATTAGAACAAAAGAGGAGAGCAGAGAGTTGATGAAGAGGGATTTAGAGTACAGAGTATGGGGAAAGAAGGGGCTCACCACCAATGGCTTCTATTTTCTCAATAAAAAAAGGCAAAATCATTCATTAAGGAGGAAGTAGGGGTGTTTGAAAAGAGAGAAGGGTTGTAATAGCCTCTGAGGAAAAAGATGATGGTGTCACTCAAGTAAGAATTAACATGTAGTACTGAGGGACTAGGTTAGATTAGATGATGTAAATGTCTGGTGAATCTGCCAGTTTACCCAGTCGAGTGACTTTCTTCAGGAATGATGAGCAACATGTAAGTAGGAATGGGGAAGACAAATGGTTGGGGCAATCCTTGGAGTCTGGTTTGGTGAAACATGACTGCTAATACATTTATAGAACCAGGTATTTAAATGTAGCTGATGAATTAGGTAACCATAGGGTTAAAAATATGAAAGGAGTGGGGGCAGCTAGGTAGTGCAGTGAATAGAGCACCAGCCCTGGAGTTAGGAGGACCTGAGTTCAAATCTGGCCTCAGACACTTAACACAAAAACTAGCCATGTGACCTTGGGCAAGTCACTTAACCCCAATTGCCCACCCTTCCCCCCTCCAAAAAAGCAAAAAAAAAAAAATACAAAAGGAGGAAAGTTAAGACAAAGCAGGAATGATGGACTGGGAAAAGAGGGAGGAATGAGAGGATTAGAATTCACAGTGAGGGCAAAAAAATAAGATACTGTAGAGCCCTGGGCCTAGAGTCAATGGGGATTAATAATAGCACCCACCTCACAGTGTCTTTGTGAGGACCATATGAGACAATATTTGTGAAGTGCTTAGCACAGTGACAGGCACATAGTAGGTGCTTAACAATTGCTTATTCTCCATATAGATCTCGGTGTATACATATATATATATATATATTCTGCATAATATATGTTTAAGGAGATAGGAGAGGGAGTAGACTTTTACCTCAAAAAATACTGACTTTTAAACATGAAGAAAAGAGGATCAGGAACTTGGAATTTGCCCACCCTATGATGAAAGATAATTATCTGATATGCACTACCTATAATTCACAGTCAGAGGGGTTTTTCCTGCCCCTGACTCTCAGGGGGCTTAGATCTCCTAGTTCTGAGATGTCAGTAACTGAGGAAGAATAAGATCTCCAGAGGCTGGGCTGCAGTTAAGATCAAAACTCATCTGAGAGTCTAATCCCAAAATGCCAGAGCTCGATGAGGCACACAGGGCTAGGAGATTCCCTATAGTAGGCATTCAGCTCCTGTTCCCTAAGTCCTCAGGAGCATCTGTCTTTATTCTCCTCTCTTCTGCCTTTGATGCTATTACACACTCCCTCCTTGTTCTTCTATTTCTCTAACCATTTTTCCTCTGCACTGTATTCTCTGCTGACATTTTATTCTCTTCTTAATTCCTTAATGCAGGTGTTCTTCAAGATAGGTTTGTATCGAATCTCATGTACTAATTCAGTTTCAGCTATGACCATCAACTGTCAGCCTGGGCTTCTAATTCAAGTTCCACACCCAAAAATGATTGTTTCCTGGATATCCTGACCTAGACCAAAGGTCAACAATTACAATTTGTGGGACAAATACAGCTGAGTACCTGTTTTTGTATGGTCCACAATTAAGAATAGTTTTTATATTTTATGTACAAAGACAGGCATAGATTTAGCCTGCAGACTACAAAAAAATGTCCCAAAGATGGGTTATTATATTACCCTCTATTCCTGTTTTAAGTTCTGACTCCATACTTTCTCTGTGTAGTACCTGGGATCATTTACCTTTCCTCCCATGTTCATAACCTTAGGTTTATTTTTTATTCTTCCTTCCTTTAATTCCACTTTTCATATCCAACCAGTTGCTAAATCCTATTGATTCTACTTTTATAACAACCCTCACCATCCATCCTCTCCTCTCTGTTCCTATTATAACCACCTTCTAAAGGAGACCCTTATTTATACCTTGCAAAAGATGCCTCACAGAATTTATCTTCACATACTACATACTCTAGTCAAACAACCATCCCCTGCCTCTCCCTGCCAGTCCTTTCCCCTCCCCTCAGACCAAGATTTTATGCTTGATAACTTTGCTCATGTCATTCCTCCATGCCTAGAATTCCTTCCTTCTCCATTTTTTTGTCTATTGAATTTCTACCCTTTAAAGACCTACAAAAATGCCATCTCCCACTTATGTCCCCAGTCAATAGCAAACTTCCCCCTTAGCCCTTCCTTATGATTTATTTTTATAACCTTCTAGCACAGTTATCACATAATTGTATCATTATGGCTTTCTGTGTTGGTATTCTCTTCCTGTACTAAGCTGTGAACATCATAAGAGAAGGGACATGTCTTATTTAAATGTCTCCATGCTTCCTCCTCCCTGTGTCTAGCATAGGCTTCTGCACACATTCTGTGGTTATTCAGTCATTTCAGTCATTCTTCATGACTGTGATGTGTGGGGTTTTCTCAGCAAAGATACTGTAATGGTTTGCCATTTCTCTTCTCCAGCTCATTTTATATATAAGGAAACAGGCAAACCAGGTTAAGTGACTTGCTCAGGGTCACACAGCTGGTATGTATCTGAGGCTAAATTTGAACTTAAGAAGATGAATCTTCCTGACTCTAGGCCCTGCACTCTGTCCACTATGCCACCTAACAGTCCCCTGCACACATCAGGTACTTATTAAATGTTTATTGTTGCTGTTGTTTCTTTTCAAAAGTAAGCTAAGCTTCATTTTCAGTTTCTGAGGGGTAGGATGAATAAAGAAACTCTGTAATTCCTGTACAGCCCATCATTCATTACAGAATGAAGAGGCAAGAAAGCCCTTCTCTACGAAGCAGACTATCAATCCAGTAGAGGCTAGCAGAAGCTTAGCATACAGGACACAGAATGTCCTGCAAGCAACCTGAAATTGAGTTTGATTTGGAAAATGTATAAGCACTTTTTCACTCCTCTGTCATTACCAGGCTATGATAAGAGAAAATGGGATGCAGATTAGTAAAGGGTTTTATTAATCTTCTGATATGAGACTGAGGCAGTACTAACCAATGCAACTGCAAAATTAATTTGGTAAGAGCTTATAGACAGCAAAGCTGAGGAGCTACAGTCCTTTTCCATGGAATATTTAGAAGCTCAAGTCACCCTAAACCTGAGTTTCCATGGAAAGGTGGCTTTTTGGATAGAGTCAGGTTTCCTAAATTACCAGTGAAATCACAGAACCTATCAGAAAATCAAGGCTCCACACCTACATCCATCTTCAGTATTATGCCTTCTACCCCACCCTCACACAGAGGTAAATAAACACTAAAGGAAAAGAAAGCCAACATATATTTTGAAGGAGTCTTCATTTCAAGCCTGTCCAGATAAAGGGAGTCCCAGGCCACTGACTATAAAAGAAAACCCAACACTTTGGACAAAGGGTGAACCTCTCTTTCCTCCTTTCTAAAAGAATTGTGACTAGTGATCTAGAATGGTTCCTATCCTGCTGTGCTAAGGGAGCCCTCAGGTGGATGCCATGGAACCCCCAACCTCTCTGGTTCTGTTACATACATCCATCCTAAGGGACCTTAAGCAAGTCATTTAACCATCCTGGGTCTCAGTTTCCTCATCTGCAAAGTGAGGGGTTGGACCAGATAACTTCTGAAGTACCTTTCAGCTCTTAATCTAGGTTCCATTATTCTTTCACTGCTCAGTTGAAGGATTCCTGGGGACTAGCTCTACAGACTACATATAATGTGATCTAAAAAGGCATCATATGCCCTTGCTTTACCCATGGACACACTGGAAAAATGCTCAGTGGTGCCCAGTGTCTCTTTCCAGGGAGGCTGTAGCTGAAGAAAGATAATCTACATTGTTTATCCATAATCCATCTTTACCACTTGAAACAATTCAAATGCACAAAGAACAGCTAGGAAACACAGAGAAAGTAAAGCAGCTTCCTACTCCCCAGGGACTGAGCCCCATCCCTCTCAGCAGACTTTTGATAACCTCTAGGATTTATCTGGAGGAACTCAGCAACTGGAGGGCTCTTCTTAAACCCTGCTCAGGAAATTCAAAGGCAATTGAAATTTATAGCCTTGATTCTTTGACCCTACATTCCCCTTTCTTCCCCGCCCCTAAATTACCAGTGAAATTCCAGCAAAGATCAGAAGACCCTGTTTAACTGCATTCTATGCAATCAATATTTGGCTAATTTCCTCATGCTCCCTGGTCCCTTCTAGAGAAGCCTGGGTCCAGGTCTGTTGATCCAGATACCCAGCCCAAGGCAGGAGCCAGAACCCAGGATTTGCTTATTTAATGCCTGATTTGTTCATCCTTCTGAAAACATCACCTCATGATGTCCCCATTGATCCCGCCAGAGTGAAGCACTCATAGCTGAGGCTTTTTGTGGACTGTGAAATTAAATGAACAGTTTAGTGACAAAGCAAACAGAATTAATCAATGGAGGAAAAACAACATTGGGGAGCATGTGGCAATGTGACCACATCCGAAGGATGCTCAGTGTCTCTTCTGCCACAGCTGCTACACATATTGGAGATAACTGCACTAATGAGTTACTCTAGGCAGGGAATGACCAAGTGTAGCGGGGCTCAGACACCTGGGAAGACACATTGGAAGCAAACTTCAATGAATTCTGAATTCAGCCCGGCTGGCTAAGCCAGGCAAAGGGTCTAGGAAAACACCTAATCCATCTGGGTAAGGAAACAACGGCTTTATATTTGTCTCACATTTTCTTCTTCACGCCACAATTCAGGCAATTCGATATATCCTTCTAGTCCCACCTCTGGGTACACGGTTACAGCTGCACAGTAAAGAAAGTTTCAACAGCTATCTGGCCAGAGCATCTACTCTGAGATGTTCATTCATGTGTAAAGGACGCACAGAAATCAGGAAATAAGTAAACTGCCATTTGTCAGTAAGACACAGACGGTCTACTCCCCACCTAGGTTTTTCCCAAAAAAGTTTTGTGGACCCTCACAAATCTGAAAGAGAGTGTAGGAAAGAATAATTATTAAGGAACTCTAGTAGGTACACCCAGATAGTGTCCTGAGTTTCTCCCAGGTGTCTCCCTTTACAAAGGGTAAAGTACTGCATCATGGAAACAATCTTTGCCACTCCCAGTAGCTTCTTAACAAGGTTTGAGGAGATTTCCTCTGACAAGATTAACTCCTTTATAATTTGGGAATTCCTTGCATAGTCAACAGACCGTTAAGAGTACATTGAGGATGTTTAATTGTTTGGCACCTGGAGTCAGGAAGACTTGAGTTCAAATCCAGCCTCGGATTCCTCTTAGTTTTGTGACCTAAGTAACTGAACACCTGTCCGCCTCATCTTCCTCATCTGTAAAATGGGGATAATAATAGTGCCTATCTCCCAGGGCTGCTGTGACTAAAAATTGAGAGAATGGTTCTCAAGCACTTTGCAAATGTTAAAGTACAATATGTAAATACTAGTTATTGATCGATACTCAGCTCATTAATAGATGTGAATTGAGCTCTTAGACTCAACCTTTAAAAGACATTTGGGGGAGGCTAGGCGACAGTGAATAGAGCACCGGCCCAGGAGTCAGGAGGACTTGAGTTCAAAATCCGGCCTTAGACACTTAACACTTACTAGCTGTGTGACCCTGGGCAAATCACTTAATCCCAATCGCCCTGCCCCTCCCTTCCAAAAAGACAAAAAAAAAAAAGACATTTGGACATACATAGACTGGGTTCCCTGAAAGGCCATCTAAAGAGCCATGAGACTCTCTAAGGCACTAATGCTCCAGAAAACCATGTGTAGTAGAGGTGTTTCTGAACCACAGGAGAAAATGCTAGGCCAGGTTTCTAGGACCCAGCAAGGAAAATCCTGGCCAAGCAGGAGGGGACTATAAGGAACAGCAGAAGACAGTCACTGTGTGGGGATGCAAACCTACATTGTCTTTCCCTGGTACTGTGAGTTATGTGGATTGTACAGGTCTGGGGAAAGGGCATGATCATCTATAGACATGGGCACTTTCCATATCTGAAGTACGTATGTCCCTGGGAAATTTTTGTTCTCATCAGAGGGGAGGGTTTCTTGACTCTAGCTCCCCCAGTCACTTTCCATTTTCTGCGGGACAGTTTCAACCTTAGGGTATATTATAAGTCTAGAAAACTGTACAGACCCTGTAATGGTAATGTATTTTTGCTTAATGGGAAGATCTTTCCCCTCCATTAATAGACCCATGTGACCTGCTTAAGTGACATGGAAGCCTGAGTCACGTGATTCTGTGGTGGGAGAAGTTTGCCAAATGGGTGGAACAGGAAAGGGTTAAGAAGGAAGGGGTGGAGCAGGAAGGGTGGAGGCAAGCCCAGAGAATGAAGTTGGTCAGATTAGTTAGAGCTGGG
>NW_027187165.1:633119-710988 GCF_028583685.1 Petaurus breviceps papuanus
GAGAGAGAGAGAGAGAGAGAGAGAGAGAGAGAGAGGAAGCAGGTATCAAGCTGTGAGTGTTTGTGGGAAGGCTCTAGAAGGGGGAAAGCCAGGGATGATGGTGTCCCATGCAGTGTTATTGTGTATAGATTTCTTTGTTGCTATGATGGAATTGGCTTTCTGGTGTTGGGATTCAACTTTCTGGTGTTTGAATAAATGTTTTGGTTCTGTCTTCCATGTGGAGAGTCTGTTATATTTTGCAATTCAGAATTATGCTGGCATATTTGTAGCTGTCATAGGTGCTATGAATATCACCTTGGTAATACAGGCCCTTGAAAAGGTGAAGGCTCACTGCAGAGGGAAGAAGAGTGAACTTGACTATTTGAGAGCTCAAGTATTAGTCTTTTGAATTTTGTCAGATTGAATAAAGCCTGTGTAGTAATTTCTATTTTGCTTACCTGAGGTATTGCATGGGAACTAAGGCCCCTTTTACTTTGTTGTGGAGAATCAGACCTGGGCCAGATTCTGCTGTTCTCAGGGAAAACCCTGGATGTAGTCTTGAGTCAAAGAGAGTGAGTACACTTAAAAGGCCTCACCCCAAATTGAAGCCAGTCCATGTATATCCAGAACTTTAATTCTGAGCGAGTGAGAATCCTTTTGCTAATCACCTTCTATGTTCCAGGCACTCTACTAAGTGGTGGGGGTACAAAGAAAGGCAAAAAACTGGCTCCTGCTCTCAAGGACTTCATGGTCTGGGCTATAGTTTACATAATCAATTTTAAATATGAATGTTTATCAATCTGCCTTAAGCTTGTGCTGTATGAACTCTAAGCTGGAACCTAGTATGTAGGATAATATGCTAGATCACAGTGCATGACAGTTCAGAACCACAGAATTGGTCCTGAAAGAAGAATGGTGTGAGACTAAGGAAACCAGGCCTCAGCAATAAGATCAGAAAGAAATGATGTCTCCACAGAGCAGGGGTCCTTAGCCTGCATTATTCCTGCATGGTCAACTGTAAGAGAAATAAAAAGGGAAAGTGACCTTTCAAAGGTCATCCTGCAAGGCTTTGTTAGGGTTCCAATTTGGTTCCTTATTTAGAAGGCTGACCTGCAATATGTCTACAAGAACAACCGAGGGAAATCTTGACGTGAGATGAATTTGTCACTTTGAAATCCTGAGTAGTAAAGTAAGGTTTCATTCTGCTTCCCTAATTTAGAATTTTAAAGAGATAGTTACCATTTTTCTCTCTGTCTAGGTCTACCACTGCTCTCCTCCCCACCCCACCTCCAGCTTTTGGAAGTCAAATATTTCTTTCATTTGGCTTATCTACTCCAACATGAAGGTTTGTGTTAGCTGATTTGTCAATGAATAACTTTTCATTTTTTCTCTAGCCATCTGGCAGTATTATTACTATAATGAACTGCCCTGGATTGCACTTTTTTATTTTTCAAATATGACTTTTAGTTGAATTGTACAGTATTCATAAATGGGGAATGCAGAGCAATGCAATTATAATCAACAAAAGCTTCAAAGCTGCCAGAGAAGATGGTGACTTGGCTATGTCTCTCACTTTCATAGTCTGATAGCAATTTGAAAGGTACTTGATTATTTTTGGAAAGAGCAATTCACATGCACACTTACATCATCTTGATAATTTTTAATGTTTGAACCTTTCATTTCCCCCAATTCTTTGTATTTGAAATAGCAAAACTATTTGTTTCCAGGATTCTCATGGAAATCTTTTCTTAAAAATCATTTTCAGGGTAGAAAGGAATTGTGGCATAGCAGGGTGACTGTTTTATGCTACTCTTAGAGCTTTGGCTTCATCATTCCCCCTTGGACCACCCTCAGTGCTGCCATCCCTGGGACTATAAATCACTGAATATCTGTGGCTGATTAGCACAGGAGGTTGGAGATCGAGCTAATGGAACCAAGGTCGAAGAGCCTGTCCCTGATAAGGCCTAATTAACTTTTCTCAGTTCAGTGGCCCCAGTTTGTACCTCTAATTACCCTAAAAACACAGTGATGTCATTGCTCAAAGTTAGAGTATGTGGACACATCATTGCAACTCATTCCTTGAATTTCAAATCCCACAGTAGCTTGAACCCTAAGTATGTAGGATAACATGCTAGATCATTACACGTAACAGCTCAGGACCACGGAGCTGGTCCTGAAAGAAGACCAGTGTGAGACTAAGAAAACTAGACCTCCGCAATAAGACCAGAATGTCTCCACAGAGCAGGGGTCCTTAGCCTTTTTTGTATCATGGACTCCTTTGGTAGGCTGGTGAAGTCTATGAACCCCTTCTCAGTATGTTTTTAAATGCATGAAATAAAATACACCAGATTGCAAAGCAACTGATTGTTTTGAAATACAATTCTTTTTTTTTTTTTTTAACTCGGGGTTAAGTAACTTGCTCAAGGTTACACGGCCAGTTATTTCTGGGTGTGGTGCTGAGTGTCCGAGCCCGGGATTCGATCTCCAGGTCTTCTCAACACTGGAGCCGGTGCTCTTACTTGCTGTGCTACCTGGCCACCCCTTGAAATACAATTCTAAAAAAATACTTTTACATAAACTCATGGACTCCAGGTTAAGAATCCTTGCCATGAGCGGCAGCTGGGTGGCACAGTGAATACAGCACTGGCCCTGGAGTCAGGAGGACCTGAATTCAAATCCAACCTCAGACACTTACTAGATGTGTGACCTTGGGCAAGTCACTTAACCCTGATTGCCTTGCCTCCCCCCTCCAAAAAAAAAAAAAGAATCCTTGCCACAGAGCAAAAGATCTATAGTCACAGTTCCTTCTTGTTGAAAGAGATGATCATCTCTAAACTCCCCAGAGCCCAAGGAAGAAAGGAGAGACCCCAGCAGCTCACCAGGTGTTGCGCTGGACACTGTTGGCCACTGTTGATCAGGCCCTCCTGGCCCTGCCCGAAGGATGCCGGCTTCCTCCAGGTGCACGGAGCTGAGGAAACACATACACACACTCAAGTGTTTACATAATTACCTTCAAGATCCTCCTTTGCATTTAGAAGTCTTCCCAAAGCATTGGGGCAGCATTGCAGCTAATAGGTTCTCCTCATGGTCAGGCTAAAGCAACTGTCATGCAACTATTCTGCATGGGATGCAGAATTAAGGTGGGTTTATCTGCTTTTTTTTTTTTTACAACAATAGCCAGAGCTATTATTCATCTAATGAAAACACTACTTTTACAGAAGTTTGTATTTTCATTAATGCTATGTGGCACATTTATCTTGTCAAAAGAAAACACGAGAGCTGGCCACAGTGGTGCACACCTATAATCCTAGCTACTGGTGTTGAGTATTGAGCTCAGGATTCTCAGCTGCAGTGGGTTATACTGATGCAGCGTCCACACTAAGTTCATTATTACCATGGCAAGTCCCAGGTGAGTGGGGTGGTGAGATACCAGGTCGGTTAAGGAGAGGTGAACTGACCTAGCTCAGAAACAGAGCAGGTCAGAGCTCCCATGCTTATCAGAGTGAGAACCACCTCATGAACCCTAGCGCTTCCAGTCTGAGTGAACTAGGTGACTCAGTCTTTAAAAAAATAGATAAAAAGGAAAAGGAAAGACATCAGAGTGTTAATGCCACTATAATGTCTTAATTCTGATTTAGTCAAGGAAAACTTCTTCCTAATAGCTCCAGGCTTCTCTCAACTGGCTCCCCCCACTTAGGATTCTACAACAAATATTGTGTCTGTTAACATAACTATTTCCAGGTCCCTGTGTAATTGTTCTAATTCTGTCACCAAATCAGCTCCCACCTGGACCATCTGATTTTCTTCTGTTAGATCTGACATATGCCTATGCCACCTAGACTCTTCCTCCAAACTATGGATCTGATTTTGCTACACTTGTGGCAGCCCAGTACCAGTCCCTCTAATTCCTAACCCAAAAGAACAGAAAACAAGAGAAAAGGAATAAACCAAAGGACAGGAAGAACCTTGGTCAAAAGTGTTTCCTTCCCCCAGTCAGAAGTCAAATGGTGGCAGAGATATAAGGGGCACCTCTTTTTTCTTTGAAGCTAACAAATTACAAAGAAAACCTTTCTGAGATCTCTGAATTCAAGTGTATTATACACTTAGGGTTAAGTGGCTGAAGAAGTCAAATAGGAATTTATAAAATCTTAAGTCAAGATTCCTTCCCAATTCTCACCACTATAACCACTTAGAAAGAATCCCCACTTTTCCCTTTTCTATCCCATAAGATCAGCATCTCTTCCTTGCTCCAAATATCACTAGCCTTCAATAATAACCAGAGGTCAACAGTGGCACATGCTGTGGTAACCCTATGTCTAGTTAGAGGATGGTAACTCTAAACTTGTCCTGTGCTAAGTCATCCTAAGAAATTACGCTAAGGCCAGGTTTGGTCAAGGACAACTTTTTAGTGTAAAATCCTTTTTTATTATATACTTAACAAACTTTGAAGCATTTTGATATGTAAGAAGACAGAAAAGAAGATTTTATATAAAACTGTTAACTTATGTTATGTACAGTTTTCTAATTGTATCTTAAATTTAACATAGTATTAACAAAAGTACCCTGAATACCTGTGCCCCCTTTGGCATTTCCTCCAGCTCTCTTCTGTGAATTCTTAAAACATTTCATTGATGTTTTTCTCTTTTTTGTGTGTTTGCACTACCCCTGAATGCCTCCTCCACCCCCAAACAGAAACCTTCCCTTATAAAATTTTAATTAAAATAAATCAACACATTGGCTATGTATGAAAATGCATGTCTCATTCCGCACCTCAGAACATCATTACCTCTATTCCAGGTTAACTTCCCAGGAAGGGACCCATACAATTTTTTCAAGATGGAAGGTTCAAGAGGGTAGGTACCCATTTGAAAATAACCCCATTTAGAGATGATAACTCCAAAGCACATTCAACACACTATTCCATAAAGAATCAGTGGGAATTCTTAAGATAGTCTTCCTTCAACTTCCTTTTCACTCTATAATATACCCTAAAATGCAATTCAGGTTACATTTAGCTTTATGGCTTAAGAGAAGAAAACAAAGGGATTGGGGTTTCAGTATTCTTGCATAAATTCTGGACTCATTATTTCTCTTGTATTCTTGGTCCCTCCAGCCAAAGCTATGGGTCTCCTTGCTTCCTATGCAATAGAAAAGGGAATATTCCATGGGAGGCTGTGCATCTTTCCTACATTCCTACACTAAGACCTCTGCTCCCTAGTGGTCTGGAGTCTACCAGAGAGTTTCTAGCCATCTTTTCATCTCAGGCTCAGAATGCTTTCCAGCTTTCTGTCTGACGCTGTCCTCATCCACCTACGCCCTTGACTGAAGTCTGATCCTAACTGGCTCTGTGATCAGAATAAAAGCACAAATTCCATATTGCTTTTGACCAACAGATGAGGCTTACAACAGACTGAGCTAATTTCAGCCCCCAAAATATTTAATTTTTAACATAAGTTTGCATTAATTTGATAATATCATACACTATATAGAATGATTAATATTCATTTTTACTTCAAAGAAAAATTCATCTTGGTCAATGAAAAACTCAGTGAGGGGACATTTTAGCAAGATATGTTGTCAAGTGTGTGTTTTTATGGACTTTTACAGACCCTGGAGAACAAAGGACTCCTTTAAAGGTGATATGATGATTGATTTCTTAGCCTTCTGCTTTCTCCCATCTGGCTTCCAAAGCACTTTCAAGTCAATGAATTTTTAACTTGTTCCCATTGCACTGATAGCAGATCTGTTCTGAGAATGATAGTAATTAACTACTGCCAAGAAGACAAAGTAGGAAGAACAAAATTACATTTAATTTAGGTCCTAAAGAGGTGCTCTTTTCTAAGATCATGTCTGATCCAGATGGATTTGGGGCTCCAGTCACTCCAAAAAGCTCTTGACCCAACTCAGTCCCAAAGTATTCCTGCCTTCTATTGAGCACTTCTGGAGAGATGGCAAATATATGGAAGTATCTATTTTATTTATTTGTTCCTATTGATCAATAACAATGGCTGCAGGAATCTGTAGGGATAAGGAGGTCAGTAATTAAATTATCTGCCAAAAATGGTCCATTTTGTGGGGACAGCTAGGTGGTGCAGTGAATAGAGTACCGGTCCTGAAGTCAGGAGAACCTGTATTCAAATCTGGCCTCAGACACTTACTAGCCATGTGACCTTGGGCAAGTCACTTATCCCCAACTGCCCTGCTTTCCTTCCTCCAAAAAGCAAAAAAAAAAAAAAAAAGAGGGAGAAGTTTCCTTCCCCAAAACAAAAAATGGTCCATTGTGTGATGGAGATAAAGGGTGAATAACATCATTATATTCACCATATAATGTTACTAGATCTAAGAGCATTAAGAGCAATTGTAATTTAGGAGTATGAAAGAACAAAAATAAAAAGTGGAAATCAGAGTTGAGAAGGGGGGGTGGGGCTAGTAAATACTACTCTTCAGGAGCAGAGACTATGAAGTTCTTCTCTCTCCACATCCCCAAGAGATACTGTAAATCTTGACTTATTTCTACAGTAGGCAATCTACTACAGATTTGTCTTAGGTTCATTAGCCATTGGAACACACAGATCCTAAGGATCAGAAGGCCAAGGCATAACTTTTAAAAGCTTGCTCATAATCTATATTTATGAGTTATCCACTCAAAGGAATTCTTCTAAGAGAAAGGGAGTACACTTTGAGATCCTACAAGGTGCTTTCTCATGAGCCATCTCTTGGCAAGAACCCAGTCCTTACCTTAATGTTTCAATATGGGAAGGGAATAAGATATTTGCATTTCTCTAGCAAGGCAAATGAGGTAGCCCAGGCCCTGCAGAGACATTTTTTGATTGGGCAGAAAAGAGTTAGAGTAGATTTCAATTAAATGAGGGAGGGAAAGTACATACCTGTGCATTCCTGCTCTCAGGGAGGCAGAGTAACGCCAGTCAGGGTTGGGTTGTTTTGGCTGCAAAAATAGAAGAGGAACATTTCTGTAATTTTGGCAAAAATCACACATACCTAGCTAAGCAATAATGTAGTAATACTTTACAGAATACTTCCTAGCATCTTATGTAGAAAAGCTCTTGGAGGTTATCTGGCAAATGATTTTGTTTGCTTCTATAAAACTAAACCATTGTCTAAAGAACACCTTCAGCAGAAAGTTAAGCTGGTCCTTTAGTAATCAAGGGTCAAATGCCAGGTAAAGCTGTGAGGGCAATCGATGCATAAGAATCTCCCCCTGAGAATGAACAGAAGCATTCATCATTATAAAACAGTATGGTCACCTGTGAAAATGCCCTCCCTCTCCCCTGTGACAAGAGATCCTCTCCAGCCCTCCACAAGGTACAATGAGGCAGTGGTAGCAAGTGTGCTGCAGCCTGGCTGGACTGCCGAGCACTGCAATCCACCATTGGCCTTACAGACTGTAGCAGGTTTCACATAGATGTGCTCAGTCATAACATCAGCATCTGGTACAACCTCAGCTGCAGATTAAAAAGTGGTATCAATAAGAGTGAAACATAAACCATTAATGGCCCACTGGAGAGCTTTCCCTTGCTTTGCTTGATAATCCTTCCCATCAAAGAATATTTGCTCAGTCCTATTCTCTCTCTCACTAAGCTACTACTCACTAAATTGCTATTTCATCTCACAAAGAGAGGAAACACAACTTCCAAAGGTGGCTAAGATATAATAGAAAGTAGCTTAGCTCTAGGGAAAGCCCCTCTTATTAATAAGGGGTTTGTGCTGGGCAATGTATGAAAAGACTTATTTTTCTCATCTCCATAAACATGAAATCCTAAGTGGAAGAGGTAAGAGTACAATTTGGTTACATAAGGGATTTATCTTGAGAATCACAGGCTGAAATTTTCAGCTCAGAAAACACTGAGAGTCAAACTCAGACTTTTATCACCACACTTCTACTGGGACAGAGACAAACCAGAATAAGAGGATCACCACAAAGCCATGGGCAAAAAGATAAATGTGTCATATTGAGATGTAGCTGTCACTGACCTTGAAGTTTGGCACCTCCCTTTCCTATAGCTTATCATAATTGGTAAGCACAAAGCTATCATGCGGAGGATGACATTAATAAAAAAAAATACTTCATTTTCCTAGAGTTCCTTACATTCAAGAAACTCCAAATATTTTATCAACATTTATATGTACAGTTTCCCAGGGAGGATATATAATGATTCTAATCTCTACATAGAAAACAGAAAACCCAGAAGTACATCAGAAATTCAGCCAAGGTTGCCAACTCAAGGCTGGGCTCTTCCCACCCAAGGTTCTCCAATGTCATCTGTCCTCTCAGCCAACTGATTCTGGAAACATTACAATCTGCAAATGGTCTTGTATTTACCATGTGCATTTTTGAAATATGACAATTAAAATTCCCATGTGGCTTATGATTTGAGGACTATGAAGAACAAATAAAGAACCTTACATTTTCCATCAGTGATCTCACTGGGAGCAAAGGATAAAATGTTTGTAAAGCATTTTAAAAATCTGAAAGTGTGACCAAAATATCTCTTATTAATCATTATCATCCTCATCTCCCTCCTCCCCATCAGCAGCGCTTGTGTTAGCTTGTCAGCTGTGGGAGCCTTCCTTCCAAAAAGATTCTGGCATCTGCTAAGTAAATGCTGCCAATTTCTCCAAGATTGGGTACCACATTTGTGATGAAAATTGCTGTAACTTGTTTCTTGGGTTGGAGACATTGACCCCATTTTGCTGAAGAGCTCGATTTCATCGGAACTGTTTACACCAAACTGCTTGAAGGCTCAGCCTATCCCCAAACTGTGTTTACTCAATGACCCATATTTTATGGTGACTTTTTAGATACATTCCCCCAAAATTTTATCAGCCACATGCTGTTCCCCAGCCCTTCATTTACTTCCTAGGAACATGGTGAGGAAGGAGCTTGCAGCAGTAACCTGAACTAGTCTGGAGAAGCGCAAGTCTATCTGGTAGGTAATGAGTTCTTAAAAAGAAAAAAAAAACTGATTTACCTACCAATTTATTTAATTTTAATCTATTAGAGAAATTCAAAAAGAAAAAAAAACATTAAAAACTTGGATTTCACCCAAATCTAGACCAGCTTTCAATGGTAAGTCAAAATGTATATCCATTTCTGAGTGCCATGTTTTAGGAAAAACATTTACAAGCTGGGCTGACTATCAGAGAGAAATTTGAATAGTAAGGGGATTCAAAACCATGTCATGTAGAGATAATCTGAAAAAAACGAGAATATTTAGCCTGAAGAAGAACTAGATTTATTTTTCTTGGACTCAGGAGACAAAACTAGAAACAATGAGTGGAAATTACAAAGAGGTAGGGGTTTTTTTTTTTGTTCAATTTAAAGGAAAACTTAGAAATGGACATATAAAACAATAAAATCAATTGACTAATCACTGGAAGTCTTCAGAGGGTCATATTTCAGGCATAGGTTGTACTAGATGAACTATGACCTTCCAACTCTCAGAGTCTATAACTAGAACTTTGAAATCAAAATCCAAAGTTATTTGTCAACAGGCAATATTCTTCCTAGTATAAGAGTTCTAGATAGGCTTTCAACTAAACAGTTAGACCATTGTCCCAATCTGTGCTCACTGTGCCTCTAGTGGATTGAAAAGTTATTTCAATAGGTCCAACTCATAAATTATTCTGTAAGGTTAGGGGGAAAATGCCTCACATTCATATATGTTACTATTTTTCAAACACATATGGCTCCTATGAGGACTAATAGGAGAATTTTATAATAAACTGAATATATAGCATATTTTTACCACTGTTCATTTACTCAATGAATACTATTAATTATTTTACTTTTAAAAGAAGTCATCATAGTTAAAATGGTTGGTAACCATTATGTTAGAAGAACAATTTAGTTCTTCTGGTCTTGTACAGCTAACTCCTGAATTGAGTTTAATTTTTTATAAAACAAAATAAAATATGGTCTCCTGGTCTAGGAATCTGCACTTCTTCAGATGAACAGGTCACTAATAATGAAAAATTCTAGGACATTCACTTAAAATATGGGGAGATGTGTGACCTCAGTTGTGGTTTCTCTCATAAAAATATGATATAAACAAAAACAATCAAAAACCCCAAACATTCTTTTTCCTCTGTGATCTCTCCCTCAGATAATTAAGACTTTTCACCATTGGAAAGAGAGAAGTATGAATCAATCGCCATCATATTGGCTCATTCATAAATCCACAGATTCACATTGAATAATACACAATAGCCTCATCATGTGGGTTAAAGCAATAAATAAAGCCCTTCTGAAAGAGTAAACTGTATACAGTATCTCTATATCCTTTCTAATGGAACTCTACTGATAATTGTGGGAGCCAGGGGACTTCTACTGTAGATTTCATAAAGTAATATCTTATGATAATTGATATAAAGTGTCTACCAAAAAATGCCTGAAACCCACCCTATTCATAACACTTAGAGTGCTAACACAGATTGGTCTTTTGGTTGATTGAAATAAGGTGATAATAAATATGATAATTCTGTGTGGAATTCATCCCCCTACAGACAGCCATTTGTATCTCTAACACTCAGGAAACTAAAATTAAATTAACAGGCAAATATGACTTTAAAATATATCTAATGAGCTGCAGCTCATTGGAAACTGCTAGGTCTGCTTAATGTGAGATGCACAGCCTGCCAGCACAGCAGTTACCCTCTCACTCACCATTCCCCTTCCCCAGAGCCTAGAGCCCTGACCCTGCAGAGCCAAAAAATGCTGCTTCTGGCCCAGAGAAACAAAAGTTCTTTTCACCTTTCAATGTCAGTGAGTTTTGTTCTTTTTTTTCTCCCACAGGTTCAAATCCTTAAAGATAAAATTTACAGTTCTGATCAGTTTAAAACTCCAGTAAAGAAGGACCTTGTCTTTTTACATTTTATATCATGATTATAGATATATACACTATATGAGTGTACATGGATATATATTCATGGATATATACACTATGTATATATATATGTACTTAAACACATACAGATGTATATGTTATACAAATGTGAGTTTATACCATATATGATTCCCATTTTCATCAGAGGATGCCTGAAGATTGGAGGTGGGGGTAGGCAACTAATCTAAAAGTCAGTTTCACAGACATGGGCAAATTCCTACCAATTTTAGTGATAACGCTAGAAGTGATAATACGAATCATACATTGCTCATGTGCATAGAGCTATATCAGTGACTAAACAAAATGATGGCCAAACAAAGCAGAAACCTAACTTGGTTACTCTGTCAAGAAGTCTACATACCAATAGACAATTCCTAATGTACCAGGATGTCTCCCTGCAGAACATGCTGAGTGAAACCAGATGTCCCTTTAATAACTTATGCCTTTCTCTGAGGAAAGAGGAGGCCAATGACTTGCAAACTGTAGGAAACAGATTTTTCCTCCCCAGTCAGTATATGAACATGAAAGCAAAGTTAGGAATAGGTCAGGGCTATGATGTTATTCTATATTGCCTGGGAAGTTCTAAAAGGATTACTGGAAGAAATTCTTACATTGGCAAATGAGAGAAAATATGCCTTTTCTCCAGGGTACAGCTAAGGAGCAAGTGGCAAAATGAGGGGACCTCATTCTCTCTAAATCATGAGGAAGCAAAAAAAAAACCACAGAAATTTAAGGCAACAAACCCATCCCCAGTCCCAGATCCATTTGACTACAGTTTATAATTTTTACAAAATCAGACTGCAGCATTTGGGGAACAGTCCCTTTCTGGGAGGTCCTCTCCTACCACAATCCCTTAAATTTTTTGTATAATAGAATTATATAATTTTAGGGCTGAAGGGAACCATTGAGACAATCTAGACTAACCTATTCATTTTACAGTTGGAGAAATTAACATCCAGTGAGATAGCCTTGCTACCATATTTGTAGATTTATGTTGAATAAATTATGCCTTCAGTGCACTGAAGATTCCTCTTTAGGCCTAAAAAGAGTTAATAATACCACTTTCAAACTCACTCCCAAAGTTTTGCTTATTCACTGAGAGACTCTAATTCCAAACCAAAGGTGCCCAGAAATAGCACATCTTTGTCACTGGAATAAATGATCATAATAGCTAGTATTTATATTGTGCTTTAAGTTTTATTATTTTTTTATCTTGTTTGTTATCTCATAAAATCCTCATTACAACTCTGGAAGGTAAGTACTATTATTCTTCCCATTTTACAGATGAGGAAACTGAGGACGAAAGATGTTAAGTGACTTACCTAGAGTCACACAGCTAGTAAGTATTTGAGACAAGATGTGAATTCAGGTCTTCTTGACTGTGGGTCCACCATTCTATCCATTAGCCCACTAAGCTGCCTAAATCCCTGGTGTAAGCCCTTCTCTACACCTCAGTTGCTACAACCTTCCCGAGGATCCCCAATTCTTCAGTTTGAGACAACATAGGAGATCTTAGTCATTGAGCGAGCCAGGGAACAAAGACTTAACAGACAAAGGCCCTTGCTGATCATCTTGGCTGAGTGCTAGAGATCAGAAAAAGGAGCACAGTGAGAAGGGAATGTTCGTGCACTGCTCTCCCACATCATAAATTTCCCAAGTAACACAAGCTCTGCATATGCCTGAAAGGCACCAGGAGACAGGGCTGCAGTTAGAGCAGAGAACAGAGATCCCCTCCCCTTACTGACTCCGAAATCAACTGCATCAGATCCTCCCACTTTCTATCTCCAGAGACTGACTGAGGAGGAATCAATATAGTATATATTCCAAGATGATGATCCTTCTCTCTGAGGCTCCAAATAATATGGGAACCAGAGATGATGTCATGCTGTAATAAATCCCTCCTGAAGGATAGATTCTGTTCACTTGTCAAAGTAGCTTTTTCAAAATTCTCACTGTGCATGTAATCCAAGAAATGAACTCACTGAAGGCATTATCAGTGAAAAGTTCATTGCCTGGGATTACTTGCTTATACTGAATTACCGCAAGGACAGAGCAATGAACCTAGAATCAGGAAGACCTAGGTTCCAATCCAATCCTGGACACTTACTAGCTGTGGAACCCTGAGCAAATCACTTAACCCATATTTGCCTCAGTTTCCTCCTCTGTAAAATAGGGATAACAATAGCACCTGCCTCCCAGGATTGTTGTGAAGATCCAATGTGTTAATCATAGCAAAGCATTTGCTACAGTAGTTGGCACATAGTAAGTCTTGTATAAAATGTTAACTATTTTTACTATTAAATGAGATAACATTTATAAAGCACTTTGCAAATTTAAAGCACTATATAAATGCTAGGTATCATTATTTTTATTGTTCTTAAAATTACAGGGCTAAATAAAGGAATCGTACATACTTAACCACTGATAAAACGCAGAAGATATCACATTAGATGGCACAACCCTTTTTGTCCCTAATATACTCTATACCCAGTGGGTATGTTTTGCAAGACCAGTCGGCATCAGAGTGTAATGGACAGAGTGCCAGACTCAGCATCAGAAAGACCCTAGGGCCTAAATCTTTGATATCCACCAGTTGGAACCAGAGCCTAGGTTGTTGATACTCCTAAGGGAAAGGACTGGATTAGGCATGGCATCCTCAAAAACTGGACTATATATGTCATTTATTTCTATTTTCAAGATTTGAACCTGCATTCAAATCCTGCCTCTGATATTTATTTACTGTATAAAGTTGGGCAAGTCACTTAATCTCTCACCACTTCAGGTATATCACCTGTAAAATGGAGCTACGGTCCCCCGTCTCTTACCATTATGGTGAAGATTAAATGAGAGATATTTTGCAAACCTTCAAGCACTTTACACATGTCAGTTGCTATTACTGTTAACTATACTACTACCACAGGAGAAATAAGCCTAGCATGGATGCATTTGTATCCCTTTCTAAAAATAGCTTGCCCTTAAACCTCAGAGTTTCCATCTGCTCTGTCTCAGCTCACTTGTGATCCAAAAACTCTGATTTTAAAGCTGGAAAAAAATTAAACAGGAGAAAGAGAACTAGATCCAATACGGAGATATACAAAGGTTTGAAAGCATCTTGGTGTGGTAGGACACACGTTGGATTTGGAGTCACAGGACCTGAGCTTGAACCCAGACTCTGCCACTTACTACCTGTTTACTAATTTGCAAAATGAGAGGTTTGGAGTAGGTGACTTTTAAGATCCCTTTCAGCCTAGACATTGGATCCTATGGCATTTCAGAGATTGCTCTTCAAATTGAGTGAGTTTGTAATGTCATTTCCCTCTGCTATCATCCTGTAATTTGCTTACTCACTGTACCTGTATCCAGCACCAGCTTGAGAGGTGGGGGTTTAGGGTCCTTTCATTTACTGATATGTCTCTGGTAGGAATTTCTCTTCATCTTAATGCTGAAGTTGCCTGGTCAAAATGATAAGGAAGTCTTTTATGATGTGAGTTTGTATTGACTTGAGGTTTTTGCATGTGATTCCATATTAATACTCACTTCAATGTGAGGCAAAAATGGCTCAAATTTCAAACTTTCCATGTTCTAAACCATAAGGAGAGCAATAGAGTTGCTCCCTTTATAATGCTGCACCCATCTACCAACAGGCTGAGCTTTGACACTCTTGGTTAGTGCAGAAAATGTGCTTATTCACTGTATGTAGCAACCCTTTCCCCAATGAGTTCGTGCAGATCTGTTAAGCAGTCATCTGCAGTGACCACATACAGAGCTAAGCACTTTTCAATAACCTTACATCATTGTTCACAAAAGCTACAATCTTAGGAATTCTAGTAAGTCTTTGATTTACCTCCCAGTGCCTTCTTACTCTCCAATCTGTCTCCTATGCCTATCAGCATAGACTGACACAGGGTACTCATGATAAACCTGCCTGCAGTCTACATAGGGACTACATGCCTTGAAATTGATCACTGACATGTTATGAACCTGCATATAAACTACCTGAAGATTATTATTAATGTAGATTTTCATGGGGGGGAGCAATAAATAACCAACTATATAGCTTAAACCCAATAGAAGTCTCATAGAGTGAACATTTGGGTGGGGGGAATTATAATTAGCTTCTTTCTGCAGTGTCACTAAAAGCAGGCTCAAGTGCTGGTGTCTCAGGAGAGATCAAGTTAATTCTTGCCTGAGGGATAGCATTTTAGCCTGTGAAATCCAAGATAAAAAAATTTAGGAAATGTGAGGGATAGGTACATCTTTCCATGAAAAGACTAAGGAACCAATGTGTAGTTCACCTAAGTGTGTGTGTGTTTACAAATTCATACACACTTCCCAACATCCATAAAATTTTTCGTGTTCATATATGTTGGCCTTATGTCTACCTAAATCTCAGGACATTAGTACAGTAAATGTAGTATATTTCATATAAATTGGAATCAACATAAAATCAGATATTTATCTTTTCATAAAGCTGAGGTTCTTGACCTCTTTGTATTCTGAACCCCTTTGGCAGTCTGGGCAAAGCCTAGGAACCCCTTTTTCCAATGTTTATAAATGCATAAAATAAAATACATAGGATAAAAGGCAAACCAATAATATTGAAATATAGTTAAATATTTTTAAAAAATGAAAAACAATCAGAGATCTCTGTTTAAGAACCACTGATTTGGAGAGAGACATTTTTTACTTTCCAAGCCTTTCCTACCAGTTGCAATTCAATCTTAGATCCAGAAACTAAACATTTGTAGAATTGTCACTTAAAATCGTGGAAGATTTTCAAGAAACTGTGATGCTTCTGATCAAAACCACAGGAATTAAACCACTGTGAACAGGAAAACTACAGGGTACAGATTATTGCATTGAAGGTAAATGCAACAAAATCCTCTTATAATGAATGTGGAGCGCCTGGCAAAAGAGGTGGCTGTTGGGGGAGAGGAAATAATAAAAAGTCCCTTTCCCTCCACACCTTTTCTGAACTTAAACCTGGCTTCACATTTCCCACTCTGTTCTCCCTGAGTTCATACCTCCCCAGTTTCACCAGATAGTGATGGATTCCCATGTAGTCCACTATGTCCCCCTTCTATCATCCTTCCCACCCCATCCTCTCCTCTTTACATCAGGGCTACTGAATGAATTGGGATAGAATGAAAAGGATAGGATAGAAAGTGAGAAAGGAGGTAACAATTTCTAATCTGTTTTAATAATATAATTAAAATAAAATTAATTTCACACACATAGATCACAGATTTAGAGCCAGAAGGGACCTTAGAGATAATCTACTCCAAATTCATCCTTTAATAAATGTGGAAACTGAGGCCCAGCATTCTTAGGTGATCACACAAGTAGCAAATGGCAAAAGTTATGATTTAAGCTAGGTCCTCTGACTCCAGAATCAAGTAATTGGGACAGTTCTTTCCAATATACCTAGTCTGGGTGCCAGGGATAGCAGAGCATGAAAGAAGATAAAAGGACAGAGATAAAGAGGTAAAAGACAAAAGGTCATTTCAATATGATGTCAAAATATTAAAATCCATCCCAACCTGAGATTAAGAGGAGGCTGGAGGGGAGTGGGGGGGGGGGGAGGGAGTCTCACTCTATATGACATTGGTACCCAGGAGCTAGATTTCCAATAAAACCATGAACCCCTATTGCACTGTTACTTTAGTTACTGAAAATATGATTGGAAATTTTTCAATGGACAGCCTATATAAACAAAATGAGTCTGCACAGATCAACACTATAGCCCCAAAGCTCACAATATGAGGAAGCTTTTTCATAATAAAAGAAAATTCTTAGTGTGAATGACACAGCATAGACTATTTTTCCTTGGAGCTGCTAATAAATAACTTCTTGTTTTTACAACTATAAAGAATAACCCAGATTTTTTTTTCATTCCTTTGCCAAAGCTCTCTCTCCATAATTAATAGTTTTTGTTGTTTTTTTTTAAACCACATCTATTTCTCAATAATTTTTGGAACAGGCCCTAGTACAGCTGGAAGGAAAACTAAATGTGGACAAATTAGTGATCAATCCACTGTCTGCAATAATAAAGGAATGGACTTTTATAAAATTGCAGTTCTGTAGAGAGAGACAGAAGGATGGACAGAGTCAGAGACAGAAACAGACACAGAGAGAGCTGAGCAAATGGACTCTGGATTCCAAACAGTTACAGGAAACTTGGGCTAGTGAGAGATGCCCACAGGAAATTCCAACATGAATAATATTGCATGAAATCCAGAGAACCAGAATCTGGCCAGAATTCCTGGCCACCACCCTTACAGCCTCACCTCATTGGGAGTAGTGGACTCATTTTTAAGAATGATCAGGTTCTGTGCACTCTGCCCACTTTGACCAGTCAGATGTCTGCTGTCAGTCACCACTGCCTGTGGCCCAGGGCCAGTCTGGGCCCCTGTGTTGTAAAACATGAATGTGTCGCTTCCTGAGCCTGCTGTCAGACAGGCCTTATAGCAATAGGTCTTAGTGAGGGAGCCATTCCCCCGCACCTCAATGAAGTGAGGCTGAACTTTCAAACCATGTGGGATCCTTGCATCAATGTTGTTGTTAGCTTGTTTGTAGAGTTCTGCAGGACACCTTTCCCTGACTCCACAGAAGCCCCCACAGCATGAGGTGCCATATGCAGTGTAATGATAGCATTTGATAATAGTCAAAACAATGATTGTCAAAAGGAATATAAATGAAACTGTGCTCAGTGCAATAATGAGATAAAGTGTAATCTCCGAATATGTCCGAGTATTCTTAACATGTCTTCTGGTGTCAGGGAGTATTTTTGAAACCCTGTCCACTACAGCAACTGTAATAAGCACTGAGGCAGACAGGGATGGCTGTCCATTGTCCCTGACCAGAACTGTCAGATTGAAAGTGGACATATTCTCATCACCCACTTTCCGGGTAGTCCTTATTTCTCCTGTGTGGAGCTCCACTTTGAAAAGGTCAGGGTCAGAGGCCTGGGCTAAGTAGTAGAAGAGCCAAGCATTTTGCCCTGAGTCTGAGTCCATGGCTATTACCTTGGTGACCAAGTAGCCAGCTGAAGCTGTTCGAGGAACCATCTCCATGGCCATTGATGAATTGGTTGAGGTAGGGTACAAGATGTGTGGAGCATGGTCATTGGCGTCCACTACATATATATTGGCAGTGACTGTACTGCTCAGTGGAGGACTCCCCTTGTCCCGGGCCTCCACAATCACATCAAACTCCCGCAACTTCTCATAATCAAAGGAGCTGACTGCATAGATGTTACCAGTTACTTCATTTATGGATACATAGGAGGTGACTGGCAGCCCTTGGATTTCCTTCTCTAAAAGGGAATAGGTTACCTCAGCATTCTGGTTGGCATCTAGGTCTGTGGCTTGCACGGTGCAGAGCAGCGCCCCTGGCACATTGTTTTCAGGGACATAGACTGAGTATGCAGCTTCCTGGAAACGTGGAGGGTTGTCATTGATGTCAGAAATCTCCACCCGAATAGTCTGTTGGGAAGTAAGCTGAGGAGTCCCTGCATCCGTGGCTGTCAATGTGATGTTGTAAGCAGCCACTCTCTCCCTGTCTAGTGGACCACTCACCTCCAAGGAGTAGGAGTTCCCCAGCCCATTGAGTCGAAAAGGCAGAGAAGCTGGGAGGCTGAGGCTTACCCTCTGGTTGGAGCCAGAGTCCTGGTCATTGACACTCATAAAGGCGACCACTGTGCTAGGCATGGCATCCTCAGACACCGGACTATACACATCACTGACCACCACCTCAGGGGCATTGTCATTCACATCCACGATGTCCACCAGTACCTTGCAGTGACCGGCCATGGGCACAGGACCTCGGTCAGTGGCCTGCACATAGATCTGATAGGAAGAGGCTTCTTCATAGTCTAGGGCCCCACTCACTCTTACCTCTCCAGTCAGTGGGTTGATGCTGAAGAGTTGCCTCTCCCTTTCAGAAGTGTAGCTGCTAAAGGAATAAACCAGTTCGCCATTGGAGCCCTCGTCCGGGTCCGACGCATTCAACTTCACCACCAGGGTTCCCGGGGGCGAATCCTCCCTCAACTGAAGACGATAAGTAGATTGGTCAAAGGCGGGAGAGTTGTCATTGGTGTCCAAGACATTCACGACTATCTGTGCTGTGCCCGAGCGTGGCGGACTGCCCCCGTCCACGGCTGTGAGGACCAGGCGATGCAAACTGGTCTGCTCTCTGTCTAGGCCCTTGCGCAGCACCAACTCCAACACCTTACTGTTCTCCTGAAGGGGCTTGAGGTCCAGGGCGAAATGCTCGTTGGGGCTGAGTTGATAGCTCTGCACCGAGTTGGTCCCCACGTCCGGGTCCTGCGCGCTCTCGATATGGAAGCGCGTTCCCGGAGCAACCGACTCACTCACCTCCAGCTGGTAGTCCGGCCGCGGAAAGCGAGGCGAGTTGTCATTGATGTCCAGCACCTCCACCTCGACCGCACTCACTGCCACAGGGCTGTGGGCCAACACCTCCAAGTGGAGCAGGCAGCGGGGCCGCTGCTCGCAAAGTGCCTCTCGGTCCATGCGCTCGTTGACGAAGAGCTTGCCACTCGTCAAGTCCAGTTCCAGGTATCGCGGGCTCGGTGCGCCCAGGTGGTTAATGCGCAGGCACCCCGGCCCCAGGCGCCGCAGCTCTAGCCCCAGGGCACTGGCCAAGTTTCCTACCAACGAGCCGGGCTCCTGCTCTTCTGGCACTGAGTAGCGCAACGGGGAGGCCTCCGGGCCGGGCAGCAGCATCGCCAGCAACAGCAATAGCAGCACCGGGGACTGGAGCACCAGGAGCAGCGGGAGCCCCGCAGCCTCCGAGCCACGCCGAGGACCCTCAGGCTCCATAGCCGCCAGCCGCCAGGGCAGCCGCGGAGCCCCGCTACTCAAGCAAAGGCTGTTTTCAGCCCCGACCCCGCCTCCGCCTCCGCTCCCTTCGCCACCGGCTCCTCCGGGATTCTTACATTAGCAGACATCTCCGGCCGTTTCCAGTGCCGCACGCCGCCGCCGCCGCCGCCCCTGCTATGGTATCCGGGCCTCTCCACCGGCACTGCCGCCCCACACCCCGGCCCCGCCCGCGCTGCTTGGGGCCTCTCGGCAGCTCCAGCCCAACCTTGCAGTGCCTGGCCGTGGCTCAGCTTCCTGCCGCTGCCGCTGCCGCTCCGGGGGGAGGGAAGATGAAGGAATAGGAGCCGAGGGGGAGGAGCGCTGAGTGGTCTCAGAACGAATTCAACACCGAGGCGGTGGACAGCGACCTCGAGCCGCCCCGCCCAGCCCTCAGCACCGACAGTACCCAGGCTCTCTTCTTTCCCCTACCCAACCAGCTCGAAAACAAATGAAATATAAATAGAACATAATTGGAAAAGAACCACTCCCTTTGTTCCCGTCTCACCCCCACCCTATGGCATCTCTCCCCCCCCCCCACCTCCGACACCCAAGACTTTTCTCAGAGGCCTAAAGGGTTTTTTCAAGGGATGATTTCCGTGGCTGGGGGGGGGGGGGAAGAGGGGAAAGGAGAAGAGTGGAGGTAGGGTAGGAAGAGATGGAAAACACCGCCCAAAATGGACAATTAAACTGGACTCCGGGCAACAGCACATAGCTTGAAAGATAGGGAGCTGGACCCGAATCTGGAAAGACCTGGATTCAAGTACCACCTCCGGCGAGTACTGATTGTGAACCTAGGCGAGTCATTAACCTCTCAGGGCTCTAGGCAACTTCTCTAAGACTAAGTTGCAGACCAGGTACCAGCGAAATAACACGTCCAAGTCTCACTGGCAGAGCCTTAGAATAAGTCTCCAAATATAATTTATAAAAATTCAGCACTGAAGCAAGTCTTCATTAAAAACTGTAACTTAGGTAACACATTTAGTAAGCTGTACAAATGTCTGCAATTACTATCATGCAAAGGGCCTAGTAATCTGTATTAGGAAAACTCTCTGGAATGGTTGGTACAACAAGGTGAATCTTTCTGCTGACCTTTCCTGGAAAGACTCCCAAACACTGCACAATAGTTTGCATCTGTGAGAAGGAGGAAGAAATAGAATACAGCAGAAAGTATGTAGGTATATGACTACACATGATAGATAGATATATAAGTGTAAACATATATGGAGGGAGGGAAGGAAAAAGGGCAAGAGAGAGAGAGAGAGAGAGAGAGAGAGAGAGAGAGAGAGAGAGAGAGAGAGCTGAATCTCATTTCCACATCACCAACTGCCTGATGGAATCTGGCATCTATTTAAATAGTTGATGCCTTTTCCTTTCAGAGGTGTAGCTGCTAAAGGAGTTAGGAGTACACCAGTTCATTATTGGAGCTCTCAATCTTCCAATACTAAACTCAATATCTTCCTTACTAAATCTTCCCCTTCTCCCAACTTCTCTTTCTCTAAATGCCACCATCGAGTCACCCAGGCTCAAAGTATCAGTCATATCTTATTCTTTTCTCTTTCTAACCCTCCACATCTAACCAGATGCTAATTCTTGTCAATTCTACCCCCAGAATATCCCTCACACCCATCCTTTTATTTTGACTCTAGCTGCTAACCACCTTAGTTCAGGTCTCACCTCTGTCCTTGGGACTATGTCAATGGTCTTCTAATTTGTATGATCTCCTTCATTATCTCCTCTACAAGCCATCTTCCACAGAACTTTCATGATGATCTTGCTAAGGTATAGTTCTGTCCATTTCAACTCTCTTCCCAAAGCTTTCAGTGGTTCCCTGTTGCCAAAAGGCTTTAAGAATTTTTACAATCTGGTCCCAATCTACATTTCCAAGTTTATTTCACTTATACATTCCAGTCAAGATGGACAACTATTCAATTTCATTCAGTTCCGTTGACAAAACTCTTTTTCCCCAAGTTTTGTTCTTCCCCACAGGCAGTCTTTCAAACCTGGAATATATTTCTTACTCACCTTCACCTTTCAGAATCACACCCTCCTGCCCCCCCCTTCTTTAAAATCTCAGTTCAAGTATGGGATGTCCTCCAAGAAGACTTTTCTGATCTCCTCAACTAAAATGGTTTCTTTTTCTCCCAGTAAAATGTGAGCTTCTTGGGGAATCATAGGATCATAGATTTGGAGCTAGAAAGGTAGGAAAGGGAAGTGAAGGGAATAATCATTTTATAGCTCCTACTCTGTGCCAAGCAGCATGCTAAATGCTTTATAAATATTCTCTTGTAATTCTCATAATAACCCTGTAAGGAAGATGTTGTAATTATCCATATTTAACAGTTGAGGAAACTGAGGCTAAGTGATTCTCTCAGAGTCACACAGCTAGTAAGTATCTGAGGCTGAATTTGAATATAGATCTTCCTGATTCCAGGGCCAGTGCTCTATCCATGACACAAACTAGCTGCCACAAAGTGTTTTTCCCCCATATTCCTATAATCTAGCACAGTGCTTTTAACATACTAAGTATATAGTAAATTTTGAACTAAATTGACCTCTAAGAGATGTTTTAAGAGCCTATGAAATCATCACCACAAGAGTACCACTTACTTAGCCTAGTCAACTACTTATTCATTTATTTATATGTTTATATTTCACAGACAGAAAATATTCACCCTCCTGGTTCCCATGACTGATTCTCACATTCCTTAGAGTTTAGAGATTTCTGTTGTCATTTCTCTATCTCTGTTTCACATTGCTTCCTCTCTATAATTGTTCCAGTCCTTCTATCTATACTGCAGATACAGCCTTATTTCCACCCCACTCTTCTATCTCAGAATAATTATGAGTCATTATCTTTTGTTTAGAGTTTTTTTATTCTGCTTTTTCACTCTCCCCTCCATTTCCTGATAGCCTCTTGCTACTTTGTCTTCCTTAGCAGAGATTCCTTTGCCCTGGGGAACTTTTCCTTGCTAAGGCAGAACATGAAACAAGAAAACTACAAGATGCTCTACCATAATGCTCTACCCTGCTTATGTTAGAGGAAACTGGGAAGGCCTGGAGTGTGGAAATCCAGAGTCACAAGATTTTGTACTCTGGACTTGTTGTTCAGTTGTTTTTCAGTCATGTCCTACTCTTAATAACCCCATTTGGGGTGTTCTTGGCATAGATTCTGGAGTAGTTTGCCATTTCCTTCTCCAGCTAATTTTACAGATGAGGAAATGGAATCAACAGGGTTAAGTGATTTGCCTGGGGTCATATAGCTAGTGAGTGTCTGAGGTTAGATTTGAACTCAGCAAGATGAGTCTTCCTGACTCCAGTTCCACCATTTTATCCACTATGCCACCTAGTTGCCTGTGTTCTGGATTAGTGCCCCATAACCTATAATGCTTTCTTTTCCTCTTTCTTCCATTGTGTTCCTTTTCTCCATTCCAACAATTCAGTTCCAGACAATCCTTCTGCCTGTCTTTTATCATTGTATATTTTTCTCCCGGTCTTTACTTCCCTCAAGGGTACCAAGGTAGAGAGTCACATTTATTCTATACTTTTCTTTAGCACTCCTGATCCCCCCTCTTCATCAATCCTCCCTGAACTCCTCCCTGTTTGTCGCCTCCCCCCCCCCACACACACACACACATTTGCTTCATCCACTGTTGCTCTGTTTGAACTCAAATTGCCCTGGGCTTTCAACTATACTAATGTGGACCTGGCCTATGAACTCATACATTTGTTTCTGAAAACAAATGACATGTAAATGGAGTGCAGTTATAAACTGTCAGGGAGAAAACAACCTTTACTTTCACCTCATTGTCTCTCCCCTGCTGCTCCCCCTTCTTAGATGTGGCAATCTCTGTGTGGTAACTCAAAGGTCTGGCTTTGATCATTTCTGACTTTGTTTAGTAGATAAGTCTCTTTGAGGTGGGGTGATTTTTTTTTCTGAATGTTCATGGGAGTCAGAGTCCTTTCTGGGGCCCAGAATGTGCTTTCACAGGACATAAACTAGATTGTCCACCTCTAATCTATCAAGATTAAAAGCCTCAACCTGATGTTTAGTGTCCCAGTGATTTTGAGGGTACTTAAAGCTGAGGTCTTTGGTAACACATTAGACATTTCCAAGAGGAATGTGACATAAAGAACTAACCTGCCTGCCATCTCACTCCACATTGATTTCTCTCCAAGCACCTTCCTCCAAAACCAACCTTTCAAGCAGGTGGTTAAGGAGCAGAGTCTTTACCCCCAAATATCAAGCTTGATCTCTTTATTACCAGCACAGCTTTATTCCTTTTAGCTTTAAATTTTTCCTATTAAATACAAATAACTCTTAGGCTATGTTAAGCTTTATCAGATGACCATTAGTGTCTCAAAAAGAATGTTGAACTTGGAATCAGACAACCTGGTTCAGACCAAGAGTTCCTGATACCAGGTCTTGAATTCTCTCTACCACACAGTATCACCACTACATGAGCTGCATGACTCTAGGCAAATCACTTAACCTTTCTTATCCTCAATGCCTCAAGTAATTTTAAAAGTAGGGATCATTTTTTGTACCACCTGTTCCACTGGGTTATGATGAGACAAGCAAAAGAATTGTGAATCATTATTGCTGTTATTAACATCCAACTCAGAATAATATCCTTTGGGAATGTAATGGACACCAATGGAGGCATGACAGACAAGCTCAGAGAGAAAGATAAGTGGACACCAAATTTAAGTCTCCTCCTCCCCTCATTTCACAACTTTACCTAGAACTGACCTTAATCTTTGAGTTTGTGTCATCAATGGTGAGGTAGGGAGAAGAGTGGAGGGTGGGAATATTTTTATAGGATTTCTCAGAAGGTCTTTGCCATACTAAAGGGAACAAAAATTGGCCAGTTGGAAGGGAGAGGGGTATTTTTATTTTACTTTAGCAATACTACATATGGTATGCCAATTCCCATCTTTATTTTAGTTTATGCTGCTCCAAGACATAGAAAGTGCCCTTTCCTGTTCCATTTTTCCAACATCCTTTATGAACTTCAAAACCCACACAAAGGTCCCTCTCCTCTGATTCTTTCCCTTTTTAGAACTTAGAGTAGTAGTTGTATCAGCAGTTCATATTGATATCACATCCTGTTTTGCAAAATGCTTTCCTTATAACTGCTCCCCTTCCAATCTACCCTTCCAGGCTAACTAACTAACCCTTCAGTGTCTTTTTTTGGCTGTAAACCCAAGCCTTTCTGTAAGGCCTGAAAGACAGCCCTTTCCCTAATGGCTTCCTTACCATCTTCAATTCATCACTGAATCATAGTTTATTTTGAGTTATATAGTTTATAACAAAAATAAAATTCATGTGTATCTACAAAAATTTGAGGCTCCTAACTGACTGAGGAAAGTGGCCCAATAAAGAAGGACATGTTTCACTCCCATTCTGGCCTATAAAGTAAACTCTGGAACAGCATCTCCCAGCAAACAATCTTTTTGTTCCCTAATTATGTTTGTAAAACACATCCACTGTGAGGTCAACAGTCATACTGGCAATATTAATCAGAGCAGAGCAGAAAAAAAGGCAACAAGGAAAACACAGAAGCTCTGTGACCACCCTATCATTCATTTCAGTTTTGCCTCCTCCATATTGAGCCATTACAATGCATTTTCATTTGCCAGCAAACTTGCCCTCCACCCCTTTAAAATAAAGAACAGGAATTTGGAGTCTATTGTGACCACTAGGCAATGGTGCAATGTTCATGAGTTGAGTCAGGATTTGGCCTAATCCTTGTGGAAATACTAGCTAAATTTCATTTAAATTAGGTGTTGCTCTGTGATTTAGATTCACATGCTACCCATTTCAAAGAAAAAATCAATGTTTTTCCTGTGATTGATGAAGGCCAGGCCAACTAAATTATCCTCAAATTATCAGATCCCCTTGCCCTTTAACCATACCACAGTAGGGCTGCTTCTGTAAGCATAACATCCAGGGAGTGGGTGAGTAGAAGAGAACATACTGTAGGTATAGCAGAGTGAATTTTTCTGTAACACTCAGATTTTCACCTTTAAAGATTAGTTTTTGGAGAATGGTCCTCTAATCTTCTAGTTTTATGTAGCTAACAACCACCAGCATTTAAATCTCACCTAAGCTGTACATGGTGGAGAAAGAAATGGCAAACTACTACATTATCTTTGCCAAGAAAACCCCAAATGGAATCACAAAGAGTCAGACACAACTGAAAACAATTCAACAACAACAAAAGCTTTATGTGGAGAAACTATATCCCAGAGCATCTATTTGAACTGTATCCAGACTTCCTATCATGGATTTGGAATAGTAGCTGTCCCTGTGTTAGAAGCCTCTCCCTTTTGGAGAGTTAGATGAATGTGGATGGCATATGAACTCCATTATTACCACGGTTAATCAAGAGCTGTCTAAATTTAAGAGATAAAATGAAGTTTTTACTTCAACTCTGCTAGTACTCTTTCTGATTATAATCATGTGTGCACTTATATAAGTCATTTACATATACATATATTTATACTTTCATGTGTGAGAGTTTGGACTAGTGGATAAAGAACTAACCTCAGAGGCAGGAAGATCTGAATTCAAGTCCCATCCCTTCCACACACTGGCTGAGGGAATATGACCAAATTGCTTTAACCACACACTGTCCCCAGGTAATTCCCTAAAACTATAAATTTTCAGAGAAGGGACAGGTTTGCAGTGGTAAAGGAATTTCCTCGCCAAAGAAATCATATGTCTAGTCATGTGGAAATGTGTGTGTATATACGTGTACATACACACATATCACATGTCCCTGACATCAACACGTAGATGCATGAGGGAATATAAATTTTAAAAAAATTTTTTATCTAGATCATTAGTATTAAAAAAAAATACAAAGTCACAACTTTATTTTCTTCCAGTAAATTGGGAGTACTATTTATCTTCAAGGGATTTCTCTGAATAGAGCTTAAATGGGGAGGAAGAGAGAAAGGAAGTATGTTGATTCTCCCTAACTTTCACCCATACTTACCTCTTCTGGAATGGGCTGGGCTAACTTGTGGGCAACTGTTGCATTCTCTTTTCCATTTAAGCTACTAGACTTGTGCTTTGCTGCAAGGAACCCCATAGAAAATACTGGCAAAACTTGTTTCTTCCTCTAGCAGGAATAGCTATTCAATGTTTTTGAAGTTGCCTCATTAGTGGGGTCACTACTGAGATATGCAGGGTTTCTTGATGGTAATCACAAGTAGGGAAATCACAGGTTCTAGCACTTTCTGAACTTAACTGCCAAAGCCAGTATGACTACCTGCTCAGCAAGGAGCTCATAGGTACATAGGCACTGTAGGAAAACAACAGTGGGTTTTCATGACTGTTAAGAATCCCACATCTGCCCTGGGGGGAGGAGGCAGGGAAGAAAGAAAAAGTTTCCCCATAGTTTTCTAATCCCTGAAATTCTACAATTAGAGACTCATTCTTTTAGCTTAATAAAGTTTCTTCCTCTATTTAAATGCAGATACTTCTAAAGAATGTAATAGTAAACCTTATCAGTTATGTCAGCCTAGATAAGAATGAAATTATTGACTCCTTTCCTGACATTAGGTTTGAATGGCAGGGACAATATGATGGTATTGGGTATCTTGAGGGGGCACCACCAAGTTCAGAGGAAAGGGAGCAAAGTTGGGGTAATTGAAACCCAGCTCCACTGACTTCGCAATTTTGACCTGGACTAGTAATACAAGACAGAATCCAAAAAATCATAAACACTGCTTTTAGTGGAACAGGATTCCATTCCACCAATAACGGTAGGCATTATGGAATTGATTCTGTCCACTTAAAAGCATCAAGGATCAGCCTGACCAAAACCATTGGGATAAGCCCCCCACCCCCATCTCGCACTGTACCACTTTTAACAATATGTGCAATCATCTATAGTAAGACTTTAAAATGTTCTACAGTTTTAGAAGCACAATCCAAAATTTTAGCACAGAAAAAGGCAGAAAAATATCACAAGAACAATGATACACATGACATAAATGAAAGCCTGGTCACCAAACACAAGAGACAAGCTATTTCTTTAGCCAAGATGAATTTATGTACATTGGAATAACAGGATCTCAGAGCTGGAAGGAACCTTAAAAAGCATCCTAGCTCAACCTTTCATTTCATAATTGGGGAAAAAAATAAGCCCTGAGTTTGAATCAATTTGCCCAAGCATAGGCAGCTTATATTTAAGATATATGACAGAAGCAAAACTAGAACCTGGATATCCTCATGTACACATTTTCTTTCCCCTGTGCCATGCCTCCTGGGGAGAACTGTGCAGAACCTTTATGTTGCTAGATCATAAAAGGAAATGATTTACTATGACTAGATAGGATTCCAAGAAATGAGCATTCTGTGTCTCAAAATAATACAGTCACACAATTTTGTGCTGACCACATAGTGCTGATATAAAACCGATTAGCAGATGAAGCATCCCTGAAGTGGGTTAAAATACATATAAATGTCAGAGAAGGTTTTGATAAATCACTTCTCACATTGAGATAAAAAGGGTAATAATAGTTGTTGATGATGAGCAGCAATGGTATTACCAACAAATCTTGTATTCACTGACTCCAGACAAGATTTTTACTTAAGGTTTCCATTAACCTAACAAGAAATGATGAAAAGCTATTCATTGGTACAAGTAGAACACACTAATCTAAAACATGCCATGTTGAGATGCTTCCATTCCCACCTGTGGCACATACTGGACACCAGCAATTTTTCAGGAACATATTGTTATCATAACCTTTATGTTAATCCCAGACTTTTAAAAGATTATGTTATATGGAAAAGGCAGTGAGTTGGATCCTTCAATATTCTGGATGTTTTATAGTCTGGTTGAAAACTGACCACTACCTCTTAATGGCTTCCTGTTTACAAGGTAAGATCAAGGTCTGATGCAAGATACCAGACAATTTAAGGAAAACACAACTTTTTTTTCTCTAGTTCTTTATATATCATCCATCAAAAGGACTTAGTGTCTGAATTATCCCAATAATTGCTAGCAATAAACAGCATTTTACATATTAAACCACAAATGTATGTGAAGCAAATTCTAAGAGAACAAGAAAAATTCTTAATGAACAACTGATAGACAAACCAACTACAATCTTATCTGATTAAATAAAACCTTCACTAAATGAGGTCTGTATTTGCTTATGTCTCTAAAATGACAGAGGGAAGAAAGTTTTCTTTACATTTCTAGATTTGTTCTTGAGATTACTTCTGGCTTCTAGTATTGTCACTAGAAACATGATCCAAGGATCCATCTATCATTGTACATCCATTATTCCTCTGTTGGCCCTGCTTCTTCCCTGCTGCAACTCTTGGGCTTTCATCCATAGAATTAAATAAAATGAGAATTTGGCCCTAAATAACAGCCTCTTTCCCAAGTAGGTTAGTGTGCCAAATTATTCATTGGGCTGAGTCCATTTGTTTTATTTCCACATTTTTTCAGACATCACTGAGATATATAGATTTTGACTAGCTGACAGAGAAAAGACACTTAAAGACTTGTCTGAAAGAAGGTCACAGCTTCCCTTTTTTATACCCTTTGTATCACTGGTTGCTATTTGACAAAATCTATGTGACTGAAAGATACATAGAGTTGCCACATAAGCTCTTATTCCTGAACATATTTAGCCAAAGATGTACAATTTAGCCTAATAATGCAGAGTTCTTAATATGCAAAATGAAGGCTTTGAGAGGTAACTGGGTGTAGCAGTGGGTAGAGTACTAAATATGAAGACAGAAAAACTAGAGTTCAAATCCTGCCTTGGACACTTAATAGTTGTGTGACCCCAGGTAAACTTCTTGACCTCTCTCAGTATCAGTTTTCTCATTTGTGAAGTGAAGATAATAACAATACCTACTTCACAGGGGTGTTGTAAGGGTCAAATAAAATGATATATGTATAGCATTTTGTAATGCTTAAAGTAACATAAATTATACTTAAATAAATAAATAAAAAGTTAAACCTTTGATTTTATTTTCCTCTTCACTATATAGACCAGGGGTGGGGAACCTGTAGGTTCAAGGCCACATGTAGCCCTCTAGGTTCTCAAGTGTGGTCCTTTGACCGAATTCAAATTTCATAGAACAAATCCCTTTAATAAAAGGATTTTTTTCTGTAAAACTTGGACTCAGTCAAAAGGCCACACCCAAAGAACTAGAGGACCACATGAGGCCTTGAGGCCGCAGGTTACCTGCCTCTGATATAGACTGATACCATGAATGTCTCCTGCTACTCCCAAGGTGCTATTTTTCTTGTTTTTCAATCATTTCAGTCAAGTCTGACTCTTTGTGACTCCATTTAGGGTTTTCTTGGCAAAGATAGTGGAATGGTTTGCCATTTCCTTCTCCAGCACATTTTGCAGATGAGGAAACTGAGGCAAACAGAGTTAAGTGACTTGCCCAGGGTCACACAACTATTAGATGTCTGAAAGTAGATTTGAACTTGGGGAGATGAGTCTTCCTGACTCCAGGCCTATCACTCTATCCACTGTGCCTCCAAGTTACCCCCTCCCCAAAGTGTTACTTTTGTTATTAATATATAAGTATGTTCCTTGGTGTTCTGTTGAATTAATTTATAGCTATACAGTCTTTCTCTTTCAGTGATTTAAATTGATGATCTATGATGCTTTTGTCCTGGGGAAAAAATTGTGAAGTAGCCAAAGTTGATCTCCCCTTTAAGCATTCTTCCCAGCCTCATGTCAATAACCCCAATTCACTCCAGGACTCACTAAGGCCTTCCAATTCCCTTTCCTCCTTCTTCACAAAATCCTGCTCTCAGGAATCATTCAGACAAACTCATTTCTATTAAGATGTGTGAAAATGTATAACTTGTTACTTAATAGATCTAAAATTTAATAGAAGGCAAAGCCTGATATAATAGAGTTAATTGGGGAATCCATGCTAGACTGGGGCATATTGGGGCTATCCTCTGCATGGGGATGGCCTATGCCCTGGCCCCTTCCCATGGTCCACAAGTACTCCAGTTTAGCACCAAAGAACTAATGCCTTGGGATGACGTAGCAATACTGTATTTCTCCTTGTGGACTTGCAATTTGGGATGAAAGCCATCCAAAGTAGCATGCATGGGGATGGGTCTATGCTCTCACTCCTTACCAAAAATGTGCATGACCAGAGACCCTGTGTTTGGGAGAAGAGCTGTGCCAAAGAGGACTAACCACTGATCTGGGAAAAGCCAGTCACTGAGTAAGGTTAATAAGAGTAACAACTTCTGTTCTTACTTTTTCTTCTCTTTGAAGGGTAATACTTGGTACTCTGCCAGTTCTCCTTAGGATTTTGAGCAAGGGCAAATGGGAGCATGAGTTAACCACTCTCCATTTGTACATCCCCAGCAGCTGATATGAGAGATACATTGAGTACATGTGACTGCTTAGGTGAGCCTGAGACTGGAGCTCAAATCCCCAGCGGCCTCTTCTGATTTGTCTTTCTTCTCCTATTGAACAGTGAGCCTGAGATGAATATTCCCAGGCTTCCTTGCTGCCTTGTGAGCTCTAGAGGTCTAAAATGATTAAATTAAGTGCTAGTTGTCTAGTATGAAGGTAATAACTACAATTATACCCTGCTCAGAAGAGGAGATGACAACCAATGGGATGATGAGCCACACATGTTAGACTGATCAGAAACTCTAACAGACAATACAGATATGAGGTAAAAGTGAAATATCTGTTCAGCAGTTCCACAAATTTCCTGGAAGTCTCTTCTATATCTTTGGAGTGTATAATAGACTAAAATGGTAGGGATGCTCATGTTTTAAAGATTTCTCAATACACAGTAGCTCTTCTTTGGGGTTTTTAAGCATTTACTTGAGATAAAGAAAAAGGCTTGCTGTCCTATACCTGATACCTGCTATTCATTGTAAATTGTATGTTGGGTAAATTTTCTAAAAGATACTTCTATTAATCTTTATGGAAACACTTTAATATGAGCTATATTTAAGCTGTGTTTTATAGATTTCCCTCAGGGTTCTTCTTAGGATGGTGGGGGAATAATTAGCTAGAGAGTATAAGAAAACCAAATTCCTGCTCTTTGGAGTCATATTGCCCTTCCATCAATCAAGAATTAATCTTTGCTCCAACTGAGTCCATAGCCATGACCCCTTGTGGAAGAGGGCACTCTACTCCCATAGCTGAAGCTCATATTTATACTTAATGACTGGATCTGCAAGTGTGGGTTCCCTCCCCTAAACTGGAGAGAGTGAACTGTTGGGAAAGATATTTGGGTTGGGGATAAGGGAAACCTTTAAACACCCATGACCTCACATGACCAGGTCAACCATGGCTCTAAATAAAGTTTCATTAATGGCTCAGATTTTCCCATAATGCTTCCTATCCTTCTAACTTTGCTGGAATGCTTTTCATTTATTTGATTACTTTAAATGGCTAGCTGCATAGCACAAAATCAAGATGAATAAAATATAAAACCCTAAAATTAACCAAGTTAAGGAGCTCTATATTCTAGGAGATTATTAGAGATCATTTCAGTACTCATGCTTAGAAAGTTATCTTTTTGCTCATGAAATAATCTCTTGAAATCCTTTAGTTTAACAAAGCTCCATTTCTTAATACTATTTGAGCAAGGTTTTATACTAGGTAGTACCTGCCAGGATTTCTTTCAAGGCACTTTTTTTACTCTAAGACCCTACCTTTTCTAGGACTAATATCCCCAAACCCAAAAGCCAGACTCTAAGCTCTGCTGCTTCTGTGATGCACTATGAAGTGCCCTCTGAGGGTAACCATGCTATGACATAACAGAGTGAAAGGGTTAAGTTTCAATCAAATAGCCTGGGGACAAAGAAAGGGTGACTTCTCAAAGTCAAGCCAAGTGAACAATCCACTTTCTGTTCTCTCTCTTCCATTCCAACTCACAAGCAAGGAAATGCATGTTCAGGCAGCATGATAGATGAGAAGGAACTGGTTTGGGGTTCTATTTATATAGCCTCTCTGTTCTAATGGATTCAGATATCTTTAAAATCCCCAAGCTCCATTCTGCTACACTTGCTCCCATTCTCAATTTTCAAGACTGAGCTTGCATCTTTTATAAATAAGGAAACACACACAAATTACCATTTAATTACACTTTGTGAGATAGTGTTGTATAGTGGGAACATGGTAGGACTGGAAGTTAGGAAAAAACTGAATTTTAATTTCACTTCTGACTTGCTAACTGGGTGGCTATGAGCAAGTTATTTAACTTATCTGGGCATCAGTTTCTTGATCAGTCAAAGGGAGCTAATGAGAGCTACCTCAAAGCATTGTTGTGAGGATCAAATGAAATAGTGCATTTAAAGCTCTTTGTAAATTTCAAAACACTGAGTAAATGTCAGCTCTTATTATTTATGATATTTTTACCTCATACAGACCCATAGGTCTGTTCTAATAAATCTAAACAAACCAAATCCAAGGAATAAATAGGAAATATGATGTATGGAGAAGTTAAATGACTTCTCAGGAAGTTAAGAGTTGAATTTTGGCACAAGTGCAATTTCATCTTTGGATCCTGACCATTCTATACAATTAAAATTTCATCACACTTCCCCATGATCATTTTTCTGCTATGCTCTCATGTTAGTTAGATAATTTCTTTGCTCCAACTACTTTATTCAAAATCCTAGCTGCATGTGAAACATTTATTGGCTCATAAATCAATGTACACATAGGATATAGTTTTCATCTCTGCCCCATAGGATATGTAGATTTAGTGATTCAGATGTTTCCTGGAGATGTGAAAAGATGAAGGGGGATTTTGCTATCAAAAAAAAAACTCAAAGTACTTTCCAAGAATTCGTCAATGTGGAATCAGAGTAATGGAGTTTTGGACCATTAAATGGAAAAGTAACTAAAGCCCCAAGAAAAATAGATTAATACTATCCTGGACATGAGACTAATTAGAAATCAGGGCCTTTCAATCTGGAAATAGGGCAATTACAAACTAGAACAAGTATCAGTGAATCAGTTTTCTACTCAGTTTCTTTATCCAGCTAGGAAATAGCCATTAGATATTCATCTCCCTTTTTTTTTACACTCCGTAGTACTTTGAGAAGTGTTCATTCACTATAGACAAGTCCCTAACCCACACTCTCTCATTCTCTCAAGTGCTTTGGATTCAAGCTGGATTTGAACTCAGACCCTAAGCATAGAACCAAACATAATTCCACTATCTATGGTCTTCTTATAGCAGTGGCATATTTCCAGACATTTTAGTGTATAAGAATCTGAGCATGATAGCAGCAGTTTTTTCATATTATGTTTGATGCCCCATGGCACTAACCATTTTCCATTGCTAGCTGCTCTTTTCTACTTGACCCTTTAGATAAATTGTCTCCAAATGTATTTAATCATATACACCTATTGTAAAAAAAATTATTGAAAATACTTATTTTTAAATTTTAAATGTATTTTACTTTATTGTTCATATATATATGTCCTAAAACAAAAAGATGAGACAAAGATCAAATAATATTTCATCTTATATTGAATGGGGAGCTGCTGGGAATTTATTAAGTAAAGGAGTAGCATGGACAGATCTGTTCTTTAGGAAAATCACTTCAGTTGCTATGTGGAGAATGGGTTATGGTGGAGAAACACTTGAGGGAGGAAAATCAATTAGGAGACTATTACAGTAATTGAGATGAGAGGTGATGAGGGTCTGAGCACAAGTGGTGGCTTTGTGAAAAGAGAGAAGGGACAGATGGCAGAGATGTTGTGGGAAAAGAAACAAGATTTGGCAACTGCCTGGATTATGTTGGGTAAGGGAAGGTGAGGAGTTGACGATGAAGCCAACATTGTAAACCCAAGGGACTGGAAGCATGATGGTGCATTCACCAGTAATGAGGAGTTTGGAAAAGAAGAGTGGGGGGGAGGGGTAACATAATGAGATCTGCTATGCAGATCACAATTTGGCCATACCTGCTCCTTCTCAGTTCCACCTAAAACAGAAATATTGGTGAGGCCAGACATTCATTGATCGCTGCCTCAGAGTTCACCCCATGAGGAGCATCTGAAATTCAATTTCATTTTTAACTCATCCTTTTATTCTACTTTTTTTCTAATCAATGGGGTTTAAGTGACTTGGCCAGGATCACACAGCTAGTAAGTGTCTTGAGATAACTGAAAAGCCTGAGAGTTTCTGGGCAATTAATAATCAATTTATTAATTAGGTTAGCAAATAATAAATTGATGGTCAGGGGTTTCTCTCGGTAACCAAAGACAAAACCATAGAGGATCATTGAACTCTTAAATACCTTTGGAAAAGGAGGTGCCCCTGACAGGTGAAAATCAACTTTGACTGGTAAACAATTAATGAGGGAATAGACATATTAATGAGGATATGGGCTAAAAGTCTTCCACTCTTCCTGCTGAGAACATGGCTTGATCATGAGAGTAAACCACCTTCAGCAATCTGGACAAAGGAATTCATCTTTACTCAGACCACTGTCGCTGGTTTTCTCCACGAGTTGGGCTACCTTAAACTCCAATGGGGGAGGGGTTTGTTGAAAAGGGATAGATGTAATGCTTTAGGGCTAGAATTCACCTAGGTTAAATTCTCTTTACCCTCAAACAAAAGTAAGGTCTTCCAGATGGGTGGGGTCCTTCCCAAGATTGAGGAGCATGATCCCAGAGGATTTAGGCAGCCTCATCTATCAGCCTTGTCTTTCAGAACCTGGCTGAATGATGTACAGGGGCTGGTCTCTGAATGAGGAAATAAAGACAGGGAAAACCTTAACTCTAATTTAATAATTAGTTATTAATACAATAGAAAAATAATTTCTCTCAGTCTGAGGCCAGATTTGAACTCAGGTCCTCCTGATTCTAGGGCTGGTGCTCTACCTACTGCTTGACCTACCTGCCCCCTACTCTATTTTATTTAAGTTTTGTAATGCACATAATTATTACTAGAAGCAGCCAGCTTGATGGGAGAATGGAGAGAATATTGAACTTAAGTCAAGAAGATCTGAGTTTGAATCCTACCTCAGACATTATTAGCTGTGTGATACTAGTTAAGTTATTTAATCTCTTTCAGTATCAGTTTCCCTACCTGTAAAATAGGAAATAATAATAACACCCTACCATACAAGGTTATGGAAATAACAAGTGGAGAGTAATTTGCAAACTTAAAGGTAATCTAGAAATGTTATTGTGAGTATTAGTATAGCAGTACATACATATAATTTGTAGCAATGAAATATACACATAGTGGGGGTGCTCAATCATTTTATACATATAGGGTTACATAATTTTAAAAATTTGGAGACAACTGCTCTAGATTTTTCTTTCTCATGCTCCAGCTCTGCTTTGAACAATTAGAGATGGATGCAGAGAAAGCCAAGGATGGGTTTCAAGACATTGTCTGTGGCTAACTTGGAAAGCTCATGACCTATATAGGAACTTCAAGATTGCTAGCCTAAGGTCAGAAATATTTAGTTTAATGCTTGGAAATTAATGATATCCAGTAGATCACAAAAGTTGTAGCTTACCCCATTAGTTGTTGCTAATGCTGCTATTTTGAGAAAAAAGGCAGAGGACTTAGATGCACTTAATCTTGACAAAAGTATTTAGTGATCCTGAGGTGAATGTCCATGGCAACTAAGAACCTATTCTTAAAGCTCATAGTTGCTCAATAAGATTCAATTATTATCATACCTCTCTTAACACAGGAATCAGTGTGATGCAGTGGAAAGAGAAATGAACTCGGAGCCACAGAACCTTAATTAAAACCCTTGCTCTTTTAATTATTTGTGACCTTGGACAAGTCACTTAACTTGATCTCATGATCCTATGGAATCTATCTGTAAAATACCATTTGACCTCTGAAGACCAAGGCTGAGTCTATGTTATTCCAATGCCAGCAATTGAAAAGGGGGAAAATTCAATCAAACTTGTCCATTGGAATTTAAAATCTTGAAAAAGGTATTGTAGTTGTTGTTAATTAAATCTAGTTTTAAATTGTATTTCTTCAACCACAAATGAAGCTCTCCTCCAAAGTATCATTACTGTATAATAGTTACTCAGAATTCTTGAAAGTGAGGCCAATAGAATAGAAGCAGTTCTGACTATGCTGAAAATATTCCAAATCTTCCAGTAAAGGCCCAGTGATGAACTGTAGACATGCAATCTCACTGATGGATTATACATACATACATATATATGTATATATATATATATATATGTATATATATTCTGTCCAAGAGAGGGTACATATCAAATTGGCCACAGAGGAGTAAATTTTCTGACCATTGCAATTCTCTAAGATAATTTACTAAGTTACAAAAAAATAGTGACCAGGATCAAAGGCAGATCTACACTGACAAAATTAAAGATCTTTGCAAGCACTGAAGTATTTATTCAAACCAGTTGTTCATGTAAATATATCCTATGATTCAACCCCCTTCAGCACATTCAGAAGAAACCACAAAAAACACATATATAATTGATTCATAAGCAACACACATAGAGAATAAAAATGGGCATGAAGAAGTGCTGATTTAAGTGATACAGAGGACTATTGAGATGTTTATAAGCTGGAGATCAAATTATTTACAAGTTATGGTTCTGTCCATATGCAGAGGTTAGATAATGGACAGTACAATGGCAATAGGAAAACATAACTGCTTCAGAAGTTTTCCATAGCCTCCTAGGAAGACCAAAGGAGAGATCAAGACATGTGCAGTTATCTCTACAGAGACAAGAGTGGGGGGGACTCCTCTGAGAAAACCCCACATTGGTGGTAAACCCAGAATGTAACCCTTAGAAACCTGGTAGTGTGGGGTGGAGTGACAGCAAGTAGTACAGAGGCACCAAGAATCAGCTCAAACTTGGTTCAAACATGGACACTGCAGGGCTCTGAGGTCCTTTATTCCTATTGTAAAGGGTCAAAGGGCATCCTGAATATACAGCTATCTGAACTTCAAAGATCTGGGAGAAGGGGTTGACTAAGAGCAGGAGGGATCAGCACAGAAACCCAGGGGACCCACAGTAAGACAAAGAAGGGCTAACAATCCCATCCAAAGGCACAGCAGGGCGTAAAGCTCAGCTCTGGCACAAAGATCTGATTCATGAACTAAAGCTAAAGAGGTGAATAAACCAAATACAGGTCAGTATTAAAATAATTAAACAGAGACTCAAAGGAAAAATGTAGGAACATGGACTACATACTAAAAAAAATTGTTAAAGAGATTTTTAAAAATTAAATAAAAACTCTTGAGGAAAGAACTGGAAGAAGAATATGTACCTTAGAAGAGGAAGTATTAAATGGTACCCAAGAAACAGATTTCTTTAAGATGAGACAGACTAAACAAGAATCAATGACTCCATGAAACAGCACATAATATTAAAACAAAATCAATAGATTGAAAGAAATAAAAGAAAATGCAAGATATCTGATATAAAAAGAAACTGACCTAGAAAACAGCTTAAGGAAAGATAATTTAAGAATTGTTAGATGCTCTGAAAACTAATATTTTTAAAAGCCTAAATTTTTTTTAAATCATAAATTAAAACTACCCAGATTATCAGAACCAAACAATAAATATTTAGTAAGCACTTATTATGTGTCAGGCACTATGCTAAACACTGGAGATAAAAAGGGAGTAAAAGACAGTCCCTGACCTCAAGGAGTTTATAATCTGATGAACTAGAAGGCAAGGTAAAGATAGAAAGAATCCTCCAATGCCTCCAAAAAGTAATTGCCAAAGTCTCAAGAATATCATAGCCAAAATCTAGAGCTTCTATGCCAAAGAAAAAATACTACAAACATCCAGAAAGCAGCTCAAGTACCAAGGATCTACAGTCAAAATCACATAAGACATGTTAGTTTCAACTAAAAAATGAGAGAAAAAAATTTGGAATACATGTTCCCAAAACCAAGAGATGTAGAATTCCAACCAAGAATAACATAAAGCTGAGTATAATGGAGGGGAGCAGGAAATGGATACTTAATGGAATAGTGAACTTGAAAGCATTTCTGATGAAAAGACCAGAGCTGAGTAGAAACTTTGAAATGCAAACACAAGCATACAGAGAAACCTAGAAAGGTAAATTTATTTGAGAAATTGGAAGAAAATGGATGATGTTGTTGTGCTAATGTTTTAAGAAGGGGGGAAAAAACAAGAACCCTTTCAGAACCTAAATATTTTCAAAGGGTCCTGAGAAATTTAAATAAGATAAACAGAAGACCTAGGAACAGATTGGTTTTATTCTGAGGGTTTTAAGAGAGAAAATAGGAGGAAAAAGAAAAAGAACAAAGTGGTGTAGAAAGGAGGAATAAAAAAGATAGAACTTACTATTTTTCATAATCAAGATGTGAGAAGAATATACAAATATGGAGGTGAGCATTTATCAAATGTGTAATTTTTACAGTAATTAAACAAAGGAGAACTGAACACACACAGAGAAATATATCAAATTCAATGAACAAGCTGGAATAAGAGGAGGAACAATTGAGGAGATAATACAGATGAAAGAATGGTTGAAAGCAAAACTTTCAGATTCTAAACAGGGGGTTAAAAAGAAAAAGATAAAAAGGAACTTGTATCCAACAAGATGTCCACCATTTGGGGAATGACTGAACATATTCTGGTAAGTGAATTTAATAGAGTATTATTGTTCCATAAAAACTGATAAAAATAGATGATTTCAGAGAATCCTGGATAGTGTGAACTGATGCAGAGTGAAGTGAGCAGAATGGGAAGATGATTTCTACAATGATAACAACCTTATAAAGAAAAGTAACTTTGAAATACTTAAAAATGATAATTAATGTAATGACCAACCATAACTTGAGGATCTGTGATAAAAATATGTTACCTACCTCCTAATGGAGATATGATTCAGAGAGACAATTTTTTTAAAGCAGTTGGGGTTAAGTAACTTGCCCAAGGTTACATGGCCAGTTTGCGTGTGTGTGTGTGTGTGTGTGTGTGTGTGTGGTTGGGTGTTAAAGTATCTAAGGCCAGAACTGATCCCAGGTCCTCCCAACTCCAGGGCCAGTGCTCTTATTCACTGTGCCACCTAGCCACCCTAAGATAAATTTTTTTGAAAGGGCCATTGTATGGGTTCATTTTGCCTGACTGTGTTTATTTGTAATAAGGCCCCCTCCCCTCACTTTTTTAATAGAGAATCGTTTAGATGGTGGGGGTGGGAGAAGTATCATGGCTATGAATACTGAAACATAAAAAAGAGGGTCACTGAAACATTTTTAAATGTTTAAATTATAATCAAACAGAAGAAAAGACAGAAAAGCAGACCAACGTTGAAAGTAATATATGTTTTTATTTTTTGAAATGAGTTTCATGAAATGCGGATGCACAATTCCACATACAATCCTCTTTTTGCATTCTGCTGTGTGTAAGAAAATGCTCTTTTTTAGTGTTTAAATTCAAAGTAAAAAAATAGAATCTAAAATCAAATAAATAAAATCAGGTAAATTGTATCAATGACACTCTCTAGGTACCCTGTCAAAAAAGAGGTAAAGTTAGCGGGGCATGACTTGCACTTAATAAAGTAATGCTGGCTCTTCTTGATCAAAATTTCTTTTTTTTTCCTTTTTGGAAGGGGAAAGGCAGGGTAATTGGGGTTAAGTGACTTGCCCAAGGTCACATAGCTAGTAAGTGTTAAGTGTCTGATGCTGAATTTGAACTCAGGTCCTCCTGACTCTAGGGCTAGTGCTCTATTCACTGAGCCACCTACTTGCCTCACTTTTTTAAAGTGCTTTTTTATCATTAACTTCAGAGGTATCAACAAATATGAACATTTCCATATGTAGAGAAGAAAAAGAAAAGTTTTGCATATGAAATTGCAATCTTCCAATACCTGCAGTTTGATTTTTTAAATATATTTAACACAGTAATACCAATATTACCCTACTTGTCTCTGTTCCTTTCTGAACTTCATTTTGCTCTCTACTGTCTATTGTTCAAATGTTTCATTAATACTCATTTTACATCACTGTCACTACCCACACCCTCAACAGCCTCAGTTTCTTCATCTATAAAACAGGGATAAAAAATACTTGTGCTACCCACTACACAGGATTGTTGTGAGAACAGCACTTAATAAAACATAAACTGCCACTTAAATTCTCAACCTCAGTTTCCTCATCTGTAAAATGAGGATAATAATAGCATCTGCTTCAGAGGGTTATTAGAAAGATCAAATGAGATAACACATATACAGCTCTTTATACCCTAAATTATTATATAATAGGTAGCTATTATTATTATTGTTGTTATTATTTCAAACTCTTATCACCATTCAGTCATTCAGGCCATTTCCCCATACTTGCAATGTAGATCCTCTTCATCTGTCTTCTATACTCTTTCGCTTTCTTTAGGGCCTAACTTGATAAAAGTTTCTTCCATAAAGTAGCATTATTCTGCAAGTCTACCCTCAATATTTTCAAATTATTCTCTTCTAACAGCTTGTGTGGACCTTGGGTAGCTAAGTGCTATAGTGGATAGAGCATTGGGCTTAGAGTCAGGAAGACTCGTCTTCATAAATTCAATTCTGGTCTCCGACACTTATTAGCTGTGTGACCCTGGACAAGTCACTTAACCCTGTTTACCTCAGTTTCCCCATCTGTAAAATGAGATGGAGAAGGAAATGGCAAACGACTACAGTGTCTTTGCCAATAAAACCCCAAATAGGGTCCCAAAGAGTTGGACACAATTAAAAACTGACTGAACACTAACACCTCTCCCTCAGGTATCCCTCAACAAAAATCCTTCCTTTGATATCATCATTCCTCATTGTCTCATCCTGAATCTTCCTGTTTTTTTCTTTCCCTTTTAAACCTCTAGAAAGAACAATCAGCTCATTACTTTTATATCCTCACCACATTGTAATTTGACTCCATCACTTTTAAAAGATTAGGCTTGGTGGTCTTGAGATGACCATAACAGTCTCCCCTTAAGGGACACTGTAATCTTACAGAACACATGGAAAAATAATGACAATAGCATTTTTCAAAGTTTGGCACAGCTGTGTCCTCAAATAATATTTTGTCTATCACAAGCTTGTTTTTCTCCTTGGCAATGCAAATCCTCAAAATAATATTCTCTACCACCAGCTTATTTTTTCTCCCTGATAACAAATTCCCAAAATAATATTTGGCCCTAATCCCTGATATACAAGTTGGTCATCACCAAAGGGGTTACCTGTAATCAGAGTATAAGAACCCTACTCCCAGAAGGGGATTTTGGAGACACCCTCCCCTCCAGCAGAAGCATCCCTTACAACTGAAGCACTACCTTTCTTCTGAGTGGACTTGTGTCTCTGTGCTCACTAATACAGCACTGCCTTTACATGAGTTATGCTCTATATTAGTATGTATGACTGTATTGTATGGCAGGTCTTCTTTTCCTTCCCCCCCACCCTTCCCCTCTTCCCCATTGCTTGCAATAAAGTTTTACACCGCATGGATTCCCACTGTTTTACATATTATTCTCATCACCTGATCTCGTTCCCAGTGTCTCTGGCTGTCCCCTCCCCCTCCGGCTTTTCCTTAGGCATAAACAAGGTACCTGGACAAGGACTTAATCTGTTAATAGTCTATCTATACAGGGAGAGTATGGCATGATGAGTCCAGTTGTAGAAAGCAGGGGCCAATAGGGGATCCCTACATCCTCCCAGGAGGAATGCCCTTATGCCAGAGGACTGTCACAGAACATTCCCCAAGCAATCTACTGAAATGTCTCCCTCTGTGGTCACCAGTAGTCTCTTACTAGCTAAATCCCACATTCTTTTCTCAATCCTCATTCCCTTTGGCATTTCTACAGCATCTCAGCCTGAGCACAACCCTTTCCTTGCAGATATGACTCCCTCCACTTTTGTGATATTATTCCCTCTTATCCAACTGCTCCCTATGTAATTATTCTTTAGGCACTTCGTGATTCCATAGCCTCCTTTCACTCCCTACATTTGAATGTCTTCCAAGTTCTGTCCTCAGTCCTCTCCTCCACTCTCTACCTTAGTAATATTATCCACTACCATGGCTTCCATTACTACCTCCATGAAGATAATAATAGACTTTAATATAGTTCTATAAAGTTGGCAAAGCACTTTACATTATCTTATTTGAGCTTCTCAATGTCCCTGTAAAGCAGGTACTATAAGTATTATTATTATTCTCATGTCATAGATGAAGAAACTGACAGTCAGAGAGGCTAAATGATTTGTCCATGATCATGCCCCTTGTACATGTCAAAAGCAAGATTTGAACCCAGATCTTATGCTCTGTCCTCTATATTAGATTGTTTCTTTGCTGGAGAGACTCATTGCTAGACATCTCTACCCATATGACCCAACAGAAACTCAAACTCAACATTCAATGACAAATTTATTATCTCCCTACTAACCCTACTCTTCCTCCCAATTTTCCTGTGTTTGTTCTTGATACTTCATCCTGTCAATCAACCATAACTGAAATGATGGGATCATCCATGTCTTTTCCCTTTCTCTCCTACATTTAATTGTTGACAACACCTGTTAATTCTATCCTCCCCACATTTTTCATATCTGCCCTTCCTCTCCGTTCACACTGCTACAACTATAGTTTAGATCTACTCACACCCAAACTATTTCGGTAACCTACTAATTATTTTTCTGATTTTCATTATCTCTCTTTTTTCAAACTAACCTTCACAGAAGTGCAAAACTTCTCTTCCTAAAACATAAATCTGAAAATGTTATTCCCCTGGTCAAAGGCCTTGGGTTGACTATTACATAAAATACAAATTACTTAACCTGGAATTTGTCCTCTACCATTGACCTATATGATCTATATTTTCCAGCTAGGTGGTGTAATGGTTAAAAATACTGTACTATACTTGGAGTCAGAAAGACTTGAGTTCAAATCTCACCTTAGATATAAAATAGCTGTGTAACTTTAGTCAAGTCACTGAACCTCTCTTAGCCTGTTTTCTCATATGTAAAGTAAGAACAATAATAGCACCTACTCCACAGGGTTGTTGGAAGGATCAAATGAGATAATGTATATACAGCTAGTTGTAAACCTTAAAGTGTTGTGGTTGTTTTTGCTATTATTTCAAACTTCTACCTCCATACAGTCATTCAGGCCATTCCCCCATTCCTGGAATATACTTCCTCTTTATCTATTTTTTAAACTCTTTCACTTTCTTTGGGGCCTAACAGATAAAATCTCTTCCCCAAAGTCTTCCATGATCCCCCGTCCAAATCAGCTGAAAGTGAGCTCTATCTCCCCTAAAATTTCCCAAGAGTATTTTGTCTTAATCCCTCCTTTACCCCTCCTTTGCATCATATCTATCTGTATACAATTTATATTCTTGTTATTGGATTGGTAGTCCCTAAAACAAGATGTTGACATATTTTTTTTCCATCCACATAATTGCATTTCAATATGATTGGTTTCTTAGGTAATCTTATATAATTCATTTTATTCATTTAAAAACATTATTCTGAGAAGGGAACTCTAGGTTTCACCATACTTGTCAAAGGGGCCAAAAATGTCAAGAAGAACCCCTACCCTAAAGGGGCAAGACTTTTTTCATTTTCATATTCACAGCTGATAGCACACACCTTCCACACAGTAGGTGCTAAATAAAGATTTGCTGAATTGAATTCCAGCCCTTCTCTAGTCTTCTGTGTTTAATCATCTCTCCTAGTAACCTGGGTTTTGGAAATGTAATCATTCATATATTAGTTTAACAACCTTTGAGAAAACATTTGAAAGAAGTCTCTCTTGCTATTCTTGTGGGAAAGTTGAGAGATGTAGGGTAGATGCTAATACAGTTAGATAGAGTTTAAGCTGATTAAATGGTCTCACCAAAAAGTAGCCAATGATTGCTCAATGACAAGGTGGAAGGCAGTCTCCAGAAGAGTGCACAAGGCATATCTGTGCTTGACTTCATACTATTGATCATTCATATCACTGACTTAGCTAATGGAATAGATGGCATGTTTATCAAATTTACAGATGACACAAGTCTAGGAAGGACATGTAATACACTGTATACCAAAGGGAAGATGCAAAAAGATCTTGGCCCATGAAAACCCTGGGCCCAGTCTACTAGAGGTAAATATAGTCTTACACTTCAGTTAAAATTTATACAAGCTTAAGATAGGGAGATAGTATTAGAACATAGGTCATCTCAAAAGACAGTGTCTTCAGTGAACTAAAATCTCAAAAGAAGTTGGGAGTGTGCAAATAAGAAGGCTAATGGAATCTTGGGATATATTCAAGAGGTACCCTGTATTTTACCCTGGTCAGACTGTACCCGAAGCATTATGTTCAGTTTGGGGTTCCCATTAGGACATTTATAAACTGGAGACCATCCAAAGAAAGAGATTTGTAATAATGAACGGCCTTAAGTTTATGCCACATAAAAATGAGTTGACAGAAATGAATAAACTTATCCTGAGGATATCCATCCCGGAAAAGAGAAGAATTTATAGGAGACATAACAGATTTCTTAAAGTATTTGAAACGGGGTGAAATGGGAGGGGAAATAGATTTTTATTTGCCCACTGAGAACCAAACTAGGGGCAATTGATAGAAGTTGCAAATAGGTAATGCTAGACTTGTAAAGAAGAAGTTGTAACTACTAGAGCTCTGCATAAAAGGACTGGGCTGGCTCTGGAGCTAGTGATGCCCTCTCATGGCACATCTTCAAGGAAAAGCTGCATTACCACTTGCTGTGTATGTAGTAGATGGCATTCTTTTTTGTCTACAGGCTAGAATAGGAATCAATAGCCTTTGTGGTTCCTACCATCTCTGTATCATGGATTGTATACAAGTCTCTAGCTTATGATTTAAGTTCAGGGTTCCAGAAACTTTCAAGAGGAAGCCCTTTAGAGGTTTGAAAGAAATTAAGGCAATTCACTTCCTTCTTGTGGTAGGAGAAACATCCTTACTATGTACATAGACTAGTTTTTCCCTGAAAAGACAATCAAATAGTCTTAAAGGCTTAATTGGTTCAGGGGACTAAGGCCTAAACCACTGATATAGTTTCATCTAAGGCATAAAAAGTTCAATTATATAGAGTCAAGGTCCCCTCAGCTTTGATGAACTCTTTACTGTGAGACAGCACGACTGGCCTTTCTCCCTATGGAGCTAAGCAGCATTGTATTCAATTGTATCCAATTGAATTAGCCACTTTATCCTTGCTGGACATCCTTTTTATGTTATTTAAAGTAAACATCATTTGTTAAATGTTATATAGCCTATGAGTGTCTCATTTCATTTCAATCCCCAAGTCTGAGTGACTAGGATTATCTGAATCAGGCTAGACCAGAGTATTTGTTGTAGTAGACAGAATTGATGTAGAGTGACCTAGGACTGAAATGGGGAGGAGGGGGAGATAATGCAGAAAATTAGGAGCTCCGGGTGATTATTTTAGGGAAGTCTAACCAACATTCTTCTGGATGAAAGCAATACGTCCTTTCAATGGGATAGGGAAAGTAAAAGTCCTGCTAGTGTTTCATCTCTGAGGCTAATGATCACAGAAAAGATGGGTATCCAGCATAAGGGAAATGAAAAGAAATGGCCCACTTTAATTCAGCAACTCGAAATAGCTGTAAATATGTTCTGGGACTTTGAGGACCATGCCCTAAAAGCAAAGGGACCACTCAGTATTTGTTTGTTGAATTTGAATAGCTTTGTTTTGTGGGGCAATTATGACCCATAGGTTCACCAGCTACTAAGCCTGGGTCCTCCTTAAAGTCTGTTCTTTTGGAATTCTCTAAGAATCATGTTGAATGACTATTCATTGCTCTTTATATGGAACTGGAGTGAGGGGGGGGGGAGGTGGGAACAGTACTAAGAATTTCATCATGTGAACTTTGTAGAAACTCTTGTGTAAGGCACTGCAAAAACACTTGTAAGGAAAATTCTTTAGTCTCTCGAGGACATCAGATAATTTTCCAGATTTGTGTATATGGATAAATATGCCAAATGCACCCCTCAGCTTGTTTACTGAGGATATGGAGACCTGTATCAGCTTAAAAGGTGAGTTAGCGTCTGCTCTCATGCCAACCATATGATGTGTAACAGCTTCAAATGATGTGTCTCTGTCTATCTCTATCTCTGTCTCTCTACCTCTGTGTCTCTCTCTGTCTCTGTCTCTCTATCTCTGTGTCTATCTCTGTCTCTGACTCTCTTTTCCTCAGGAATGGGGAAAGAACACTGCCTATGAGCTTTGGCCTTAGCCTTTAAATAACTCTTCTGGTTTATGTTTCTTTCCCTGAGAATACCGTATTTCACCACATAATCATTGCCACTGCATAGTCATTGCACCCTGGTTTTTTTTTTTCAGTCCAAAAATTGGTTTACAACCATTGCATAATCATTTATGGTATAGTTCTGTTCATCAGACCACTTAAAAGGAAAACAGAGCAACAATGTATTCACCAGAATACATTGATACAGATTTATCTCTCATGCATTGCAAGTTGACAATCCTAGAATTCTCAGCACACACACACTGCATGTATTCAGTTTTAACCTATGTTCACAAGTATTCTGTGCATCCTAATCTTGCACCAAAGACAGTTCAGTAATAAATGATTTTTAAGTAATACCAGCACAAATTTGTTAAGCTTCACATAATGGTCACACCCCATTCTTTTGCTTAAAAAATTGTCATAAAGTCTGCAAAGATCATGTGGTGAGATACGTTAAATGCCTGAACAGTAGTGCTGAGAGATGAACTTCTGGGCAGTAGCCACCTTGGGAGCTCCCATGCCTTTTATCCTGTGCATTTTTGGAGGTACCATCTGTATCTCCTACATTTTCTCTCAGAGTACATAACTGCAGACAAGAGGAAGAATTAAATCCCTGACCTGGCTTTCAAGAAAATAATTACTTTAAGAGAGTTATTTGGACAATCCAGAGTCCCTGTGTGACCAGTGAATGAAGCAGTTGGCACCTTATGGTTTATAGGGGAATATAGGGAGCTGAGCAAGGTTGTCAAATTATTGCTTTTCTGCCATACCGACAGCACTGTGTAGTATCAGTACTGATATCAGTTCCAGAAATCAGTAATCAAAAGTTTACAGGGGGCCTGTCTCCATGTCAGCTTATTTTAGTAACTCTGCCCATGCCACTCTGACAGACATTAACCTATCCTCACTTCACCAAGGATTGCCACTGCCCTGTCCCTGACCACATCATTACAGTGGACTAGCGAGAGGTACACATGTCCTGCCCTGCAAGAACAGGCAGTCAGTAAGAGCAAGAAGTCCATATTGGTGGGAGCATGGGCACCAATAGATTGGGATCAATGATAAAATAAGGGGATAAGTGACTCAGGTGTGGATGAGAATGTAGAGTTGAACTGGTCCACCAAGCAGTCAAGATAAGAAAAAGAGGAGAGTATAACCAGTGCAAGGTGGCCTGGAAAAGTAATGTAAAGGTGGAGAGATTGAAGGCTGTGAAGAGAGCAAAGGATGAAATTAGGTGTTACAAAACAAAAGGAAATATGGAATTATAAAAAATTAGACTATATTAAAAATTTGGAGTTCACAAATGTTAGTAGGGTACTTGAAAGTGATATTAAGATGAATGATATCTCTGTGTAGAATTAAGGGAAAAAGGAAAAGCAGGTCATTAGATTTGGGTTGGTTAATGAACTAAGAAGTCAGGGTATTTGAGGGAACATAAATATGTATGTTGAAATCCCCTAGTATGAGGAGAGGAATAGAGGTAGAGAGAAAGACTGTAAAGCAAGCACAGAACTCACTGAGGAAGGAGGAAGAAAGTCCTGTAGGTCAATAGATAGTAGCCACCAGAATGTGCATTGGGTGATATATCTGAATAGCATGAACCTCAAAGGAGGAGAGGTTACTAAGTGATGGTGATAGAAGAAGAACCTAGAAGAGGCAAAGGAAAGCAAGGAGTATTCTGACTCCCTCATCACAACCACTGAGTCAGAGGGGGTATGATTGAAAGTACAACCAGTTTTGGAAAATGTGGTCAGGGATGAATGCAGTATTATCATGAGAGAGCTAGGTTTCAGTGTGTGCCAAGATGGAAGGAATAAAAAAGGACAAGGATTAAGATTAATGAATATTTGTTTGGCATGGAGTAGGCATTCCAGAGAACACAGTGGAAGGAGTATATAGATCTAGAGTGGGACATTAATGTGTAGGGTTGAAGGGAATGGGAATGACAGGATCAGCAATTGAGGATGGGAAACAGAGTTGGTACAGTGGTAACCAAGGGTTCAGAATCACTGAGATAGAGAGAATTAGAGGATGGCAGCTATTGAGAAATGAGTCTAGGATGAGTATCCATGATTACACTCTTCAGTGTCCTCCCTCAAGATCCATTCATTGCAAATAATAGTGATGTATTTTCTAAGGCCCAGTAATCCCACCTCAGATCAGGCAGAAGCAGACTAAAGTATGGCCTGGGGAAATGCATTCAGGGGTAGTTTAGAATGTGATGGTAGGAAGTGAGTTCAGTAAGAGATGGCTTCCAGAGCACTCGAGAAAACCTTGGCATAAAGATAGGAGCTAGGAGGTGGCTAGCCATATCCTAGGCAGACATAGGGCTCATTGATATCAGTCTAATACAGTACACAAGCACAAAAGGTTGAATTGTTGGGAGGTGCATCACAGGTGACACAGGGAAGATGAACAACTTCAACATAACTAACCACCAAGGAAGAAATCAGCCCTTCAGTAGAGATCTCTAAAGACAAAAAGACTTGGTTTCCCCAACTGCTCCAAAGGAGTAGTATCAACCCTGGGCCCAGACCCAGATATATGCAAAAAATAAAGAGTCCTTAGCTTCTTTACCACAGATGACCCTCACCTATGGTGAAGACAAGTGACTGGGAGGGTCATAATCTATGCTGAGGCCCAATTTTTCCTTATGTTCCTCATTCTCATCATTAACACTTAAAATTAGGACACAGGGCAGTCAAGATGGTGGAGTAGAAGGACCTCCCTGCTACTTCCATCTTCCCCAATCCATGTAAAAGGGGACTCTAAACAAACTTTGTTGCTGCAGAACCCACAAAATGACACAGAGAAGCTAACCTCCCGCTGAGGACAGTCCAGCAGGCCAGCAGCAAGCGGCCAGCACAGTGCTCTGGGAGCCCAGCCCAGCACCACACTGAGGTTTTAGCCCCAGGGCGGGCCTGACCAGCTGCTGGCCAGAGGGACTCCAGATCAGCAGCAGCTGTGGCCGTTTCCAGAATTATCAACACATAGATGCAAAGGACAAAGTGAGAGGTCAGTGCAGTCTGGACTTTGGGACCCAGTAAGTGGGAGTGAGTGGCTTTTGTCCCCAGGGCAAGAAGACACTGAGACACCAGCACAGCCAGCCAGCACCACGTGGCAGCTTCAGCTCCTGGCCTGCAGAGTGTAGGGGGACCAAGCACTAGTCTGAGGGGTAATCGCTCTTGCTTTCACCTGCTTAGATCTGGATTGCAGTCTAGGGTGGAGGACCTGGGGTGTATGTCCAGCTTGCCAGAGAGTGTGGAGACCTCAGAGAGGGCACCCAACTAATACCTCTGGCAGCTGAGAAAACCCCAGCATTTGGGACAAAACTCCCCTGTCTGGTGGCAGAGTCCTACTGTGGCAAAAAGCCCAGGGGTCAAGTGACTGAGAGGCGACATGACCAGGCAAAGGAAACAAAGCAGACAGAAGATTCCAACAGTAGACTCCTATTTGGGGGACAAAAAGGAGCAAAGCATGGAACAGGAGAAAGATAGTGAAGTCAGAACTCCTGCACCAAAAGCTTCAAAGGAAAATACGAGCTGGATACAGGCCATAGAGAAGTGGAGGAAAAATTGGGAAGAGAAATGAGAACAATGCAAGAAAATTATGAAATGAGAGTCAACAGCCTAACTGAGGAAAATCATACCTTAAAAAGTAGACTAACTCAGATGGCAAAAGAGGCTCAAAAAGGCAATGAGGAGAAGAATGCCTTAAAAAGATGAATTTGCCAGATGGAAAAAGAATCTCAAAAGTTCAATGAGGAGAATCATTGCTTCAGAACTAGATTGGAGCAAATGGAAGCTAATGACTTTATGAGAAATCAAGATGCTGTTAAACAGATCCAAACAAATGAAAGAATAGAAGGCAATGTGAAATACCCCATGGGAAAAACCACTGACCTGAAAAATAGAGCCAGGAGAGATAATTTAAAAATTATTAGACTACCTGAAAGCCATGTTCAAAGTAAGAACCTAGAAATCATCCTCCAGGAAGTTCTCAAAGAAAACTGCCCTGATGTTTTAGAACCAGAGGGAAAAATAGAGGTTGAAAGAATCCATGGATCACCTCCTGAAAAAGGTCCCAAAAAGAAAACTCCTAGGAATGTTATAGCCAGGTTCTGGGATTCCCAGATTAAGGAAAGAATATTACAAGCAGCAAGGAAGAAACAATTTGAATATTGTGGAAACAAAATCAGGATAACCCAGGATCTGGCAGCTTCTACACTGAGGGATCGAAGGGCTTGGAATATGATATTCCAGAGGTCAAAGGAGCTGGGATTAAAACCAAGAATCACCTACCCAGTAAAACTGAGTATCATGTTTCAGGGGAAAATATGGTCATCCAGAGGAATAGAGGACTTTCAAGCATTCTTGCTGAAAAAAACAGAGTTGAATAGAAAATTTGACATTCAGATACAAGAAGCAAGAGATGCATGAAAAGGTAAACAGGGAAAAGAAATCATAACGAACTTATCAGAGTTGAACTATTAACATTCCTACATGGAAAAACAATAATTGTAACTAATGAAACTTTTCTCAGTAGTTGAAGGGAATATATATATATATATATATATATATATATATATATATATATATATATATATATATGTCTATATATGGGCATATGAATACATATGTGAATGTTGTGTATACATGTTTACAGGTATACATAGATAGAGGGAACAAGACCAATTTAACAGGAAGGGATGATACTTAAAAGGTGAAATTAAGAGGTGAGAGAGGAATATAATGAGAGGAGATGGGGAGAGACAGAATGGGGTAAACTATCTTATATAGAAGAGGCAAGGGAAAATGGTTACAATGGAGGGGAAGAATAGGAAGGCAAAGGGAATGGGTCAACCTTATTCCCATTGAATTTGGCTTGAGGAGGGAATGAAATACACACTAAATAGGGTATCTCACCCTACAGGAAAGTAGGGGGGAAGGGGATGAGAGGGTGGATGATGGAAGGGAGGGCAGGCTGGGGGGGGAGGGAAGTTGGAGGCACCCACTTGTGAAAAGGGACAGGATCAAAGTAGAGAATAGAACAAGTGGGAGGTGGGATACAAGGGAGGGAAATATAGTCAGTCTTTTACAATATATCTACCATGTTATTGTTTTGTATTAGCCACACATGTACAACCTATACTGAACTGCTTATCTTCCCAGTAAGGGTGGGTGACAAGGGAGGAAAGGAATGAATCTAGAATTCAAAGTTTTAAAATCAAATATTTATATATGTATGTATATATATACTATTATTAATACTATTTTACATGTAATTGGGAAATAAGATATACAGGCACTAGGGCATAGAGATCCACTGGAAAAGTCAAAAGGGGTATGGGAGAAAATATGGGAGAGAGCAGATTGGAGGAGGGGGTATCCTGTGGGACTGCTATTTTGGGGCGGTGGGTAGGGAAAAAACGGGGAGAAAATTTGTAACTCAAAATCAGGTGGAAATGAATGATTTAAATCAGAAGTTAATAAAGCATTTGAAAAAAAAAAATTAGGACACCCTTTGTGAACTACAAGAATTTGGCATCATTCACCATAAGACTAGATAAAGATCTAGTCTTTTCAAAAGGGAGGAGATAAAACCTGATATTTCTGGTATTATCTTTCCTCAATATTTTTTCACTTTCGGGACGTCCATAAATTGGGGAATGACTAAACAAGTTGTGGTGTATGATTGTGATGAAATACTACTGTGCTATAAGAAATGATGAGCAGGTTAATTTTAGAAAAACATGGAAAGACTTGCATAAAATAATGAAGAATAAAATGAGGACATAGAGAATATTGTATACAGTAACAGCAAAATTATTCAAAGAATAACTGTGAATGACTAAGTTATTCTGAGTATTATAAATATTTAAATTGACTATAAAGAATCTATGAAGGAAGATGCTATCCACCTTCAGAGAGAGAACTGATAAATAGAAGTATGCATAGTACAGCTTTACACACACACATACAGAGAGAGACAGAGAGAGAGAAAGAGAGAGAGAGACACAGAGAAAGAGACAGAGAGACAGAGAGACAGAAAGAGATGGAGACAGAGAGAGACAGAGAGAGAGTTCAGAATTTTAAAAGTAGAAAAAATTAATTTAATAAATTAGTTACCTTGATATTTCCTTCCTTTTGGGCTATTACCTGGCTTCCTATATCTTCCTCTGTCTTCTATTTTTTTTCCTTTTAACAGTACTATGATTCAAAAAGGAAGAACAACTAGAAGTCTATTGCAACAGTAAAGGTAAAAAGAGATGAGAACCTGGACTGGAATGCTGGATATGTGAGTAGATAGGAGATACGGGAGAGGCATTGTACAGGTAGAAGCAATGAGATTTGGCAACTGATTGGATATGTGGGTGATGGAGAGTGACAACTAGAAGATGCCACAAAAGTGGGTGAGCCTGAATGACTGAAAGGGTGCTGGAGGCCACATGAGTGACAAGGATTTTGGAAGAGGGGTGAGTTTAGGGGAAAACATAACATAATGAGATCTGTAATGCAAATCATAATCTATTCCTGCCTGCTCATCCTGTGTGAATCACCCCAACCCACTATTAAAATGAAAAGGGAGAAGTAGAGTATGCACTTCCTTACTGATACACAGAGCTTGCCCTCAGAAGGGCACCTAATCCACCCAGGAGATGATCTGGCATGAGTGGGAATAGAGGGTAAGTATGCTGGGGTTAGGAGATGAATTTTCCTAGTGGCACTGGCACTGCTACAGTGGGATTTCTGGTGGTGGTTATATTATAACTATCCCAAAGGGATGATTCCTGACTCAGAAAGGGGAATTTCAGGAGCTTACACAATGAAGGAAAGGGATGGAATGGAGGATTCTGAGGGATGAAGGTAGGTATATTTGTATTGGAAACATATCCCAAGATTGGTTATCCTGGGGAAGGTGGGATGTAGCCCACCTTATCACCTTCCAATTGTTGACAACACAATTCTTGAAGGCAAGCCACCCTTGCCCTTGGGCATATCATGGCTCTCCAGCAGATCCCAATCCCCAATAGTTATACTGTGGGGATTACCTGTGTCTATCTTGGGCCCTCTTCTACTCCCATATTTTTTCCCTTGGTGAGCTCATCAGTTCCCATTATTTCCATTATCACCTCTATCTAGATCATTTTTACAAAATCTACTTACTAAGCCCTAAGTCTCAACCTCCAGTCTCACATCTCCAACTGCCAAATAAACATCTTAAACTACATATTCTGTAGACATCTTAAACTCAATATGCCTAAATTGAATTCATTTGCTTATCTCTCCAACTCCCTTCTCTTCCTAAAGTTCCTACTACTTTCAAGATTATTATCATACTCCCAATCAACTAGGTTTACAACTTAGGCATCATCCTTGATGCCTCACTTTCTCTCACTCCCCATAGCCAAACAATTACCAAGTTCTGTCATTTTTGCCTTCACAACACCTCTTGTATATGCCCCCCCTCCTCTGACATTGCAACACCCCTGGTTATGGCCCTTACTGCTATATTGCTTAGGTTATTGCAATAGCCTGCTGCTTGGTCTCCTTTCCTCAGTACTGTCCCCATTCCAATCTATCCTCCACTCAGTTTGTCAAATATCTTCCTAAAGTGAAAATACTACCCCCCCTCTCTGTCTCTCTCATACACACACACACACACACACACACACACACACACACACTCAACTCCAGTGGCTCTGTATCCTCTCCAAGATCAAATAAAAATCCTCTGCTTGGCTTTTAAAGTTCTTCAAAACCTGGCCTCTTCCAATCTTTCTAGTTTTATTACACCTTCCTCTTCTTATCTGATCCAGCAACACTAGTTTCCTTGCTATTCCTCAAACAAGATATTCCATCTCCTCACTCCAAGCCTTTTCACAGGCTGTTCTTCATGCCTAGAACACTCTCCCTCCTTATTTCTGCCTCCTAGCTTCCCTGACTTCTTTCAGGTCTCAGCTGCAGTCCCACCTTCTGTAAGAAGTCTTTTTTGGTCCCACTTCATCTTAGTGCCTTCCATCTAAGATTACCTCCAATTTCTCCTATATATTCCTCCTTGCTTTTACATAGCTGTTTGCATACTGTCTCCTTTTAAACAGTGAGCTCCTTGAGACCAGGGACTACTTTTTACCTTTCTTTGTATCTCCATCTCATCACAGTGCTTCATACATAGTAAGTACTTAATAAATGCCAGCTGATTGACTGAACAGATTTTTCCATGCAATTGGTCAGTAAATTTATTTTGTTAAATACATGCTACACTGTCTAGAGGTGTCTCACTTCATTTCAATATCAAACCTGAACTACCAGACTGGCTTGAGTCAGGTCTGATCCTAAATTCTCCAATAACCAACATGGCATTCACTCAGTCTGTAGAGCTAGAGTTAAACAATCAGGCTTATTATTAATTCTTTACTCAACTTAATACCAGGAAGTTATTAGGGCAGTAAGAGAATCTGATTCGATCATTAATAGATATGGAAGCCATGGCCCAGTGTACAGGAATCTCTCTTTTCATTAATACCTACTATTGACTGCATTCAATCCTGGTAGAAAATCTGAGCACAAAGAGAAGATCAGGCTTTTCTCGTGCTTCCTGACTCATTAGACCTCTAACTTGAGTCGACCTCTGAGGAAAATCTCTAAAACAAAGCTTTGCAACCTCCCTAAAAACAATTAACATGGTCCCTTCTGGGAAGTCATTCATGTACACAGTAGGGAATATAATATATAGGACAGGTATTTACTTCTTCCACCATAAAACAAATGCTTATAACAACCAACCTCATAAGTTGACAATGACAAATGTTTAAAACATGTGTAATTATTGAAAACTCCTAATTATGTCTTTTGGGTGAAGTTAAACACTTAAGTTTAAAACACTAAAACATGAAACACTTTATCATACTGCTGAACAGGTATTTCACTTTCACCCTGAGTCTATATTGTCCATGTAGCAACTTAGGAAAGCCATACATATCTTGGAATTTCTTCATTCCTTTATCTATGGCATGCTCCCTAGCAGTGGTCATTTTACTCTCCAAGGAGTTGATGTAGAGATCAACTCTACATCAGAGTAGAGAGGGAGAAAAAAAAATGTTTAAACCCAGGATCTCTTGATCTCTTTAGATCATGGAATCGCTGCCAAGACTAGAAAAACCCAGTTCAGAATTGACGTCTGGTCAACTGTGCTCAAGAGAGAAATATAAAGCAGAAGAGGCATCGAAGGACTTGAGATGCAGTATCAGGCTCACCCAGATAAGCACACGTTCTTGACACTCTGTGCAAACAATTACCCTCTCTGCCCAGGGAGTCAGTGTCTCAATATGATGAATAGATGGGAAGAGTGAGTGAAAAGCTTGGAGTCACTCCTTAAAAAGATTACTGAATGGGGAGCTCTTTCATGATCAGTGGACCTTTACTAGGATTTTTTTTTTTACTAGGATAGACCTTTACAGGACTCTTTACTAGGACCTCTGGTCCTCAGTAATGAGCCAGAGCACATGCATCTCCAGAAGTGGCCTACAGTGCAGGCTTATCCTTATGCGTGCTACAGAAGATGTGTTCCATGCAGAGAACATATATCCTAGGAAGTGAACAGGACACAGGTTTAGCTCTTACAGAAATGCCCCAGTTCGGTAGATTGGGGAAGAGGATGGTGATTTCATATATGTGTGTATGTATAACCACCATCTCTTTCATCCATATATGTGTGTATACATACACACATATAACACACACATATAGTTAAACATATTAATATAGTTAAATAGGGTATATGCTCAAACAAGTCCACATACAGTCAGAAAAAAAGAGCTAAGGAGTGTTCATTCCTTGATAATAATATCTTGTGGTCCTATATAACCACTTCACTCTACCCTAAAATTTAAGAAAGCTTTTCTGCATTTGATGCAATCACAAAGGCAAAATTTCCATTTGGGAAATTCTTCCCTTCCCATTCTGATTTACCCCAATGAATGAAATATGTGTTTACCATTAGTTGAAATACATCTGAAAAGCTTTCACTTGCTTGGCAGTATTCCTGACATATTCCTGAAAGGGTTCCATCTTTTTAAGATGAGAAATTTTGCCAAGTCTTGTAGGCCTAGGCTTTAAGCCAAGGGACCATCCCAAAAGCAAGGCTATGTGAATGAAAAGGCACAAAGACCCTAAAATAATGCCCTAAAATAATGGGAGATAAGATTCCATGATACTTCCCCAATTAAAATGCTAAGAAGCTTAAAGCAGAAATTTAAAAAACAGGTATCACAGAGAACACCCAAGAAGGAAGAAAAAGGATGATCAAACTGCATTGCCTTCATCTAAGCATGCTTCTTTCTTTATGTTGGTTTGTAACTACATGGACCCTGCAGACATCATGCCTCCTGGGGAATTCAAATAAGTATGTATCAGGGGACCAAAGACAGCAACACTTCATCCGATCAGGATTATGGGTACTTCTAGTTGTCACCTATAAACTGAAACCAAGAGCACTTTAATGTGTGTATTGGGCTGTTTTTGTACTAAGGGGAGCATAGCATCACAAGATGATGCAGAAGTTGAATGTTGAAAGGACTATTCACTTGGCAAAGCTGGCTATGCTTGTCCATCAACTAAGTACTACAAACATGACTCTTGTCATGCAGAAATGGAGTCCTAACTCAGTGCCACTGGGAGAGAGCAAGCATAAGTGAAGGATATACTTGTTGATTATCAAATAGATCTCCAGACAGGATATTATAGTCTGATATCTGTGACTGGGATCACGCACAAAGATGTTCCCAGAATCATAGGGCTCCTGGGAGATTTACTTTGGAATAGACACTCAGGAACAACAGATAGACCTTGTGTCTTATTTCACAACACCAGGGAAATGTGCCCAGTCTCCTCAAATCAGCACATCAGTGCCAATGGGCTTGCTCAATTCAAAGAGAATTAGGAGCATGGAGGGAGGAAGTCCCTGGCATTTTGCCTTGAAAATACACACCTTGCCAAGGTGTTAGATTGTAGGAGAGTGGGATAATCACTGTTAAACCTCATGTGTGAGAGAGATCAAAGAAATCACCCTGGTTTTATAGTAAACACTGCACACTCCCATTGTGTTCTATTATAAAATAGGAAAATGCTAGTTTCTCACAGCAACCAAGGAAATTCTTAGCAAAGTATATTATTATTTTAGCCAGAGAATACACTAAATCAATTTAAGCTGGTCTAAAAGAGAACAGGGAATTGAGGAAATTTTTTTTTAGCAATCTAAAGTGGTTGTCCCTGTAATCTCATATTGTAATCTAAGCAGGTTGTTCCTGGCACATGCCTATAATCTAAGCTGCCAGGGAGGCTGAGGATAGCAGATCAATTAAGCTTGGGAACTCTGAGCTGCTCTAGGATGTGCCAATAGAGTGTCCCCACTATGTCTAGCATTAATATGATGAGTCCCTGGGAGGCAAGGTTGTTGTCTAAAAAGGGGCAAACAAGCCTAGGCTTTGAAATAAAGTAGGCTGAGGCTTTCATTCCAATCAACAGCAGGATCTGCTCCTGCTTTTCCAGTTGGAATATAGGGAGACTGAGTATTTTTTAAGTAATTTAACCAATAAAATCCAACTTTCTACTTCAGGTATCTGTATTAGGTAAAAGTGTACTTATTTTTCTGAATTTAGCATTATTTTTCTCATTTCTTTGTCTGACTTGAGCATTGTTTTTGTTCAATCAGTAAAAATTAAAATTTGGAATCTTCTACCCATGTTACTGAAAGTAACATGGAGTAAAAATAGTTATTGAATATTTCAAAGGAAAGAGGATGTAAAACTTCCCCAAAAGATTAAAAAAATAAGCTTAACTGAATTTTTACAATCCAATCCAACCTTAAAATTGTTATTCCAGAGTAGGAAAATTTTCCTAAGATATACATGAAATGTTTATCTATGCTATGTCTTCATTAAAGAGGAAAGTTTTAATAGTTTCTTTGAAGTATTAAGGAAGACTCATGTGAGAGAGGGAACTACAGTGAAACTTTATTTGGTAGCTATCAATATCCAAAGAAAATAAATAATAAGCCCTAAATACTGTGTTATTTAAATAATTATATTTCTCTATGGCATTTCATTGTCATATAAATCCTGAGACCACCTAATTAATTCTACTTTGCAGAATCTAAAATGATGCTTTGCCATGTCATAGGTTGATCAAGCTTAACCTTAACAAAAATTACCAAAAATTCACATTTATATTCACACCCTTTCACCTCTGATTCTGTCCCCTCACCTACTGGCCCAACCATACCCTTCAGCGCAATGTGTCCTAACGTACTTGAGTTACCCTAAACTATCCACTGTCTAAACTATCTCACCCAGACTGACTCTTCAAACTAGTACTTCAAAATTACCTCACATTCTCCTACATCAAAACAGGAGTGCTGCTCTGAAATAGGCAGTATTTCCCCATTTTATAAATGAAAAAACTAAGGTTCAGCAGTGAAGTTACTGATCCAAAGTCAGAGAGTTAGTAAGTAGAAGAGTTTTGACTCACCAAGTCGTTAGACTCCAAATCTCTTTCTAGTATACTGCTCAACTCTGCATTTCTCTTGAGAGCAACAGAATTATAATTGTCATCTCTATACATACTATAACCTTCTCCAGCTGTTGCTGCTGTATTCATACAAAGAATTCTATTTTCTAAAAGCAGCACCTGATTTTACCAGGCATCTCTGACTTTTCTGAGTAACCTATACTGTTTCCCTCTTCTCGTCATATTTCCATCCAAAAACTGACATGTATTTATTCTGTAACTTAAACTACTTATTTATGACAATATAAACTCCCTCATTACAGTGTAATATTCTTGTGGGCAGGGACTGTTTTTGCTTTTTCTTTGTACCATCAGCATTTAGCTTAGAGGTTGGCACTTAGTAAGCCCTTAATAAATACTGGTTGATTGATTGGTGTGATGCATATTTATTTGATGTGCTGCCAACCATTCATACTCTTGACTTTCTGACTATCTGCATTTATGGAACATGAAAACCTTTTAGTAGTTTCCTCCGTCCTCATTCCACATAAGCTAAGTGTATTTAGTCTCAGGAATTTTATTGTTTTCCTTGACTCAAATGCTGAAGCCAAAAAATCAATGTATTCTTAACATTATCAAGCCTTTTGTCAATAACCTTCCACTCACATCTTTTTCTGGCATTGCTCTTTACTTCTTAATGCACTCCAGGCCTGCATCTAAAAAAATGTTCCCTTTCTTGGCTGCTTATTGTATAACTAGTACTATGTTCTCTATTGTTGTTGATTTCTTCCTGGATTTTATACATATGATGCAGTTTCTTTAAATCAACTTTCAGCACTTGGCTAGTAGAGAATGCTGAGCAGGGAAGTAACAAAGTTCTACATATTGTAACTGTGGCTTCACAGTTAAAATAGTTTGAGACAAGTACCTGGAAAACCAGTGAAAAGTATGCTTCCATAATTTACTCAAAGAAATTGTTAAAGACAAAAACTTTGATCATATCCTATCAGGCTGCATTTTGAGGGAGAGACAGGGAAACACTGACACTAAGTTTGAATTCCAGAATACATGCTTCCAGCATTCATATAGCACCGCAAGGTCAGCAAAGCACTTTACAAATATATTATCTTGTTTGCTTTTCCCAACAACCTTAAGAAGTAGATATTATTATTATTTCCATTTTGCAGATGAATAAACTAAGGCAGAAAAAGTTTAAGTGATTTACCTAGGGCCTCACAGCTAGTAAGTATATGAGGATAGATTTGAACTTGGAAATTTTTAACCCCAGGCCCAGCACTCTATTCATTACATCACTTAGGGAGCTTCCTATTATTACAGTGTGTTTAAATTTTAACTTTTGAGGCGGCCAGGTAGCACAGCAAGTAAGAGCACTGGCTCCAGTGTCGGGATGACCTGGAGATTGAATCCCGGGCTCAGACACTTAGCACCCACCCAGAAACACCTGGCCATGTAACCTTGAGCAAGTTACTTAACCCCAGTTGCTTAAAATAAATTTTAACTTTTACTTGTAACATTTTTATGAAGATATTAATAGGCTGAGTGGTATGTGTAGTCTTAATTCAAGTATTATAAGTAGCTCACAGAGTTTAGAAGAAAAGCTGTTGAATATAAAGTTAGGTTTGGTTCCCAGTTCTACAACTTAGTATATTTGAAATTGTTGGCAAATGATTTGCTTTCTCTTAGTCTTAGTTTCCTCATCTTAAAAAATGAGGATTAAAATAGATGACTTCATCTTGCTCTGACTTGTATGATACTATAATGAGCCCAAAATATGGTTGAAAATAACCAATAATTAAATATATGATTAAAACTTACCATTACAAAGATACCATATTTGGAAAGAACAGTAAATGGGTCCAGCAAGAAGCTAAACTTAAAAGGGAAAGTATATGAAAAAAGACACAGGAAGTCAATATCATGTACAATCAACTTGTTGATTCATTCACTATATGTAAGTAATTCTATCAATTCTGTTGTTATAAATAAAAGTTATATTTTTTACTAAATCAGTTAGACTGATGAGCTTTAGTAACATGTAAATTTAGCACAAATGTGTGTATACACATATATATTACATACATATATATATATATATATTCTGTAATCCCAAATGAAATGATCTGTACAATTATGCAGAGTGAAGGCAAGATGGGAATCCAAGCACTTGATATAAATGCATCAAGACCTTGAAATATAAGCTTTTGGATAGAAGTTAATTATTGTGATATTTTCAGTTTCACATAAAACTTTGGTTGTACTGCATCCAAACAATGATTTGTTGTTGTACAGTCATATCCAATTCTTCATGACTCCACTGGGATTTTCTTGGCAAAGATACTGGATACTGGTTTACCATTTCCTTCTCCAGCTCATTTTACAGATGAGGAAATTGAGGTAAAAAAGGCTAAGTGACTTACCCAGGTTCACACAGCTAGTTAATGTTTGAGGCCAGATGTGAACTCATGAAGATGAGTCTTCATGACTCCAAGCATAGAACTCTATTCACTGAGCCACCTAGCTGCATCTATCCAAAACCATGAGAATCTGCCCTTATTTCTGGAATTCTCTGATTTTCACACCCCAGCATTTACAAAAAATATCATACTATTCTGTGCCCACATGGCACCAAAATTCCAACACATTGATACTCCACCAAATCCATGGTCTCATCAGTAAGGATAGTCAGTCTCTCCAGTATGTATTTGAAGCCTCCCACACCTTCTTGTCCTGGTTCTTCCATATATTCCCCACAGGGAATTCATGAAGTCCTAATCTGATGCCTCATCATAGAATTAAAGAAGCCATGGGTCTTCAAAATTTACAAAACTCTGCAGGTTCTACCAACCCAGAAAAGCTTCCATGATGGTTCAGAGACTGACTTAGTCTTCTCTGTAAGGATCACTCTATACATAGAGGCTCATCTCCAGAAGTTGGGCTACTAGGAAATAAATTATTTACTTATGACAGCCCATATTTAATATGAAATAAAATTTAAAACATATTCAATTATCTGAAATTTTTGTCTATGTAATGCTAAGTATCCATCACTGACAGGATTTTTCAGTTTTTTGAATGAGTGACTATCATCTCATGTAGAAACAGGCACCAAAGTAGTAATTTTTTATTCATACCTAGTTTTTCATTGATGTACATAATTCTTGGAAAGGAAACTCCCCTGCACCAATACAGATACACAACATTCTAGAAACAATGATCCTAGAGAGTTGCCCCAAGTAATGAGAAGTTAAGTAACTTATACAGCCATACAGCAGATGTTAAAAGTAGAGCTGGAACCTAGTCCTTCCAGAATGAGGCCATCTCTCTATCCACAATTCCATGCCATCTCTTAAAGTGAAATCTCACCAACATACTAGATTTTACATGAGTTTTGACACATGTCACCTTTGAATGAACCAGAAAAGAAAAGTGAGATCGGCATGTAACTACAGAAGAAAGTAAATAATGACCACATGAATTTCACCAATGTGCAGCCTATAGAGAGCTTCCTTCAGTCATTCCTCCAATTTTCCCTGAGCCACTTACAGAAATATCCAACCTATGTAAATTAGTAGCAGACACAAGCCATACATCATAACCAAAGAGAAAAAAAATCTCATTGAAATAGTGCTTTACATTTTACAATATGCTTTCCTCACAATACTCAAAGAAGCAGATAGTAGAAATATTTCCATTTTGTAGATGAGAAATTGAGGTTCAGAGAAAATTATTAACTTGCCCAAGACCCCAAAACAAATAAGTATTGAAGCTAACATTGATATCCAGGTCTCTCTTGATTCTGGGTCCAGCACTCTCCCCACTACACAATACTGCTTCTCCTGAATGATGAAACAGATCTCCCAATGAGCAGTTCAGTGAGGGGTGTTTTATATGTATGTGTGTACCCACATACATAAAATACATGTATATGAATAGCATTATCTATAGCTAGTCTTAGATGAAGAAAAGAAGAATATACACTTATGTGCTAGGCACTTCCTTCACAAACATTGTCTCATTTGATCCTCAAAATCCTATGAGGTAGGTACTATTACTATCCCCACCTTACATTAGAGGGAACTGAGGCAAGGAGAAGTTGAGTGATTTGACCAAGGTCCCAGAGGTAGTAAGTTGTCTTAGCACTCATCTCTCAAATAAGCTTGGTATACCAGGGTGGGCAAATGAAACCTGGGTAACAAAGGAATACAAGAAAATTTCTTTTGGTCCCAATTCTAGGCTGTAAAGATTTTCCATTAAACATTTATTTTTTTCTTCAGCTTCTATACCCAATTTCATCTTCATATATTCCATTCCAGTCTAATGGTGTTTCTGAAATCATCCTTCTCTTAACCCCCATTACTCCTTTTCTTAACTCCCTTTGTTATGTCTTACTCCTTCAGAAATTAACTAAATGAAACAAATATATTAATAATTTCCCCAGTAAACAAAAAGAGTGAATGACATTAAGTGATTCTGTACATAACATTTTACCATTATAACTGGTCAATTTTTTATTTAAAATTGACTCAGATATTTGTTGACATTTCCCATAAATTTTATATGATAATTCACTAATTTCATAACATTTTTAACACCTTCAGAGACTGGATATGGTGTGGAAGCAGTTTTCCTTAAATTAAATGAGATTGGTGACATAGTATTCTAAGTTATGATTCATGTGAACAATGCTTTTAGTAGTTTGCAAGATTCTACATCATCTTGCAGGTTTCACTGTACACTTAGAGATTAGCTTTCAGTTCGATTGTGCTTTTTACTTTAAGGGAAAAATAACACACCCTTCAAAACCACAGAGGAGAAAAAAATCTCCCTCCATCTCCTACTTGATTTTCCTTGACATCTGGATTTATACCTTATTGTCATTGCAATGAAAACAGGGAGCAGAACATCAGAATTGCTGTGACAATGTCTTCTGTGACTCTCCTGAATATCTAGTTAAAGTAGCAAGTGGTGACCTAGGCACTGAGAGATATTTTTCTAATTTAATTCTTATTGATATCACAGTTAACTGTTTCAAAGTTTCTTTATTTTTGAATACATTTAACCTATGAAGTAATTAAAAACTCATTCCAAGTGACTGAATTCTATTTTAATAGGCTTTGAATGGCAGAGCACTATCCAACAAAACCATCCTTATTTTTATCTATCTTTCAGCTTTTCTACCTCATAAAGAATGCTAATTTTTAAAATTATCAGATCCTTACTGTTGGAATTTTTCTAAAAATACAAAAGTTCAGCAACTCTAATTGACAGCTTCCATTAATGCATAAGAAATATTTTACAACTACTAAATACAATGTAGGGGCAGCAGGGTACAATGGAAAAAACACTGGTTTTGGAATCAAAGGCCCTGGGTTCAAATTCCACATCTGTCTCTACTACTAATGTGATCTTGAGCAAGTCATATTCTCTCTGTGCCTCAGCTTTCTCATCTGTAAAACTGAGAAGGTTGGACAAGATGATCCTATATACTTTGGCATGCAATTTAAGGAAATCTGATTTACCAAGCAGAAATCATGAAAAATATAAGATAAAAATATTTGTTCATCTTTCAGCATTTTGCAGAAAATGCTATTATTTTAACTAATTACTGAAAAAGATTTAAAAGTACTGAAAGAAGATGTTTTACTCAAAATTTACTTTTCCAATTCTTTCTGTAATACACCAGATACCATGTGATTTTTTTTAACATGCACTTTCAATTTCGTTTAAGCCCATGGCTGGATAAAGAATTCCCTCCAGAAACTATCAAAATGCATACTGAATTGCATCCTCATTCATTTTTCTAAGTGCTTGCATAAAAAATTCTGGGGAAATGACCCTATCAATTTGTTAAGATTCACCCCAAATTCTCACCTCTTCCTTGAAGATATCTCTGATAATTCCAGACAATATTTATCTAGATTCTTCTCAATCTGGTGGGACATATATTTGTCTTTATCATACATTATTGTATCTTATTAAATTATACTTCACATCTATTGTTTCATTGTTTTTCTTGGGTAGGAAGTAGTATGGCTGCTGATTTGCCTTGAAGTCAGGAATAATTGGGTTCCTCCTATTATCTACATCATACTAACTATATGATAGTGGACAAGCCAACCTCTCATTGCTTCAGGAAACTCACTAAAAAAATAAAACTTATTACCTGCAGATGAATTGATTTTAGGCATCAGTGAAGATAGTTTCCATACTAAGAATTCTCTGGATGGGTAATTCATGGATCCAAATAAAAAAGAAATTACTTACAGGTACTATACTTAGTTCCCCAACAAGACTATAAGTTCCCTGAGGCCAGAGACCATGCTTTCTACTTCCTCTCCATTCCCCCAGTTTCTAGAACAATACTAGTTATGCAGTGTGTGAGTATATGTTGAAGTGAATGCTATTGAATTGTTACTAGCCACTCAACTCTTTTAGGTCATTTCAGAACTTAGTTACTGGACAGCAGCCTCAGGTTGAATTTTATAAGATGGGGAACCTCACAGAGAGGTGATGAACTCGGACTGCAAATCAAGATATTTTTTGTGGACATGGAAGATAGGGGTATTTGTTTCGCTTGACTTTGTAACAGGTGTTTAGTTTTTCTTTCTTTCTCAGTCGGAGAGAAGAAGGGGGAGAAGGAGAGGAAGGACTTTCACTGATCAAAAAAACCCCAAAAATTTAACTAAAAAGGAAAAAAAATTAAATGAATTTAATTGCCTTCATATTTGTCCATAACTAGTTTTTTTAGAATCACAAAATCTTAAAGTTGGATTGGAGGTATCTAGTCCAACCTCTTCCTTAATGATAGGCAAGAGAACCCCAAAAAATGGGAATCATTTCTTTATAGCACTGGCTTACCATAGCATTGTCATGTGAATGATCCCCTTTTCTGTTTCGAATCTGAATACAGGATACTGGCAAATTCAATCCAACCCCATTGACAATATTCCTCAGGTCTGCTGTGCTGTATTCTCCACGCAGCAGTAAGTTGTTATTGCTAGAACCAAACCCCAGAGAGGCCTGGTAGAGGTAGGTTTGAGAAAGCCTCCCCACTGCAGTGACGTCGATGGTGGCAGACGTCAGACCAGGGTTCTGAGGCGTCTTCTTTCGACGTTGGTACGACTCTGGGGAGCAACAGCGCATAGGGCAACAGCTCTGAGAACCGCGAGCTCGGTCCTGGTTCCACTTGAGGCAAATGAAGAAGACTAAACACGTCAGAAACAGAAATGAAATGCACGCAAGGGCTATTACTAAATACAAATTAGGGGCAGAAAGCTGTCCGCGTGTTTCCCACCCGTCCCTGAAGTCAGGAATGACTTGTGGAGGAGAGTCTACCAACAGTACGCCCAAAGTGACTGAGGAGGAAAGAGGAGGATCCCCGTGGTCCTGAACCACGATTACCACCTTCTGCTTTATTGCATCTGCTGGCAGAGTGGGGCGCAGGGTCCGGAGCTCTCCTGTGTTAGGGGAGACAGCAAAAAGGCTCAGGTCCGAAGACTGCAGGACATGGTAAGAAAGCCAAGCGTTTGGCCCACTGTCGGCATCTTCGGCTACTACCTTGGTGACCAAGTGCCCCGTTTTGGCCTGACGGGGCACAATTTCTACTGGGACCGAACCGTTTCTGACCACAGGATATAGGATGACTGGGGCATTATCATTCCTGTCCATGATGAACACGCTGACCGTTACTTCTGTGCTCCTGGCAGGAATGCCGCCGTCCAGGGCTTCCACCACGAAGTGAAATGCCTTGAGCTGCTCGAAGTCAAAGGAAGTTTTGGCAGTGATGGCTCCACTTGTCGACTCCACTTCTACCAGACTGGAGGCCAGTGGCCTGTCTGAGTGAAGATCCCGCAGTAGGTAGGACACAAGGCCGTTCTGGTTTAGGTCCGGGTCCTGGGCGAACACGCGGCCCAGCGAGGCCCCAGCGCCGTTGTTTTCCGCTACGAAGAACTCCTGCTGGGGCAAAGGAAAGCTTGGCGCGTGGTCATTCACATCCTCCACGAGAACAGTCACAGTCTTGCGCGTGCTTAGCGGGGGAGAGCCACTGTCGGAAGCGATGATCGTGACCTGATATTCGCTGGTCTGTTCCCGGTCTAAAGGCCCATCAGTTAATAGACTGTAGTAGCTGTCAAAGGAAGGGTGTAGCTGGAAGGGGCCGCTGCTTTGAACGGTGCAAGTCACCTTCGCATTTGGACCTCGATCTTGGTCTCGAACACTCAATAGAGCAATCACAGTGCCCGGAGGCGCGTCTTCCGACACTGGACTGGAGAGTGACGTGATGCTCACCTCTGGGGCGTGGTCGTTCACGTCGGTCACTTCCACTAGCAGTTTGGCAGTGCTGGCTAAGCTAAATGCTCCCTCGTCTCTTGCCTCGATGAATATCTCCAGCAGCGTGTCTGGGGGCCCAAGAGGCACCACCATGGTCGTCACCTCCCCGCTGTGAGAATGCACTCGAAACTGGTGCCTCAGCTCTGTTGGAGTGCTGTTGCTGAAGGCGTACCGGATCTCCCCGTTGGGACCCTCATCAGGGTCCGAGGCTTGCACCTGGATCAGCACAGTCCCGTTGGGCGCTGTCTCTGGGACACTGGCCCGGTACACTGAGCGCTGAAATTCGGGTGCGTTGTCATTGGTGTCTACAACGGTAACTGTAACCTGGACAGACCCGGAACGACCCGGCCGACCCCCATCCCGAGCGGTCAGCACCAGCCTGTGGGTGGCACGAAGTTCACGATCCAGCGATTTATCCAGCACCAGCTCTGGATACTCGCTGCCATCAGTCCGTCTCCCCAACTCCAGGCGGAAGTGCTCGCTTGGACTCAGCGAGTAGCTCAGTAGCCCGTTGGTTCCTTCATCTGCGTCCTGGGCGTTGGGAAGTGTGAAGCGGGCTCCCGGCACTAGGAACTCTGCGAGGTGAAGCCGCACCTCGCCTTCGGGGAAGCGAGGAGGGTTGTCATTGAGGTCCAGAATTCGGACGCTCATCCTGTGAAGCTCCAATGGGTCTTGAAGAACTAGCTCATAGTTGAGAATGCAAGTAGCCTTGGCCCCGCAGAGCCGCTCGCGGTCTGCCGGCTCCCGGACAAACAGGCTGCCGCTGCCCGGCTCCATGCCGAAGTACGGCTCGCCGCCGTTGCTGGAAAGGAGGCGAAATTTCCGGAAAATAAGCGTGCCTACTGCCAGCCCTAAGTCGGCGGCGACGTTTGCCACAGCCATGCCGCGCTCGGTCTCCTCGAACACGGAGTACTCCAGCTGTCCTGCGCTGCAGGAGCTGGCCCACAGGCAGAGAACCACCACCCAGTCCAGCATCCTGCCTCTCTGGCTCATTCCTTAGAGCGCAGCGATCCGGGACCATTCTCCGGGGCTCCAGTTGAGCTCACCCGGCACTGGAGAAACAGCCTCAGCCGACCCTAGTGCCGGTGAAAAGGTACGAAATGAGTTCTTCTCCGGACTGGAATCTACACTGGATTAGCCGACTCAGTGCAAGCCCTAAATGTGGCTTGTCTGCCGTCTGGATAAAGAGATTCGGGCAAGGCAGGAGGGAAACAGCGCCGCCTAGGGATCTCAGGGGCAGACGCACAGATAATGCTGAAAGGCTGGCCAGAACCTTAGCTGAAGATTCAGGTCCACCACACTCAAGAAAGGAACACGTCTCTGGGAAGAGCAAAAGCACTTGTGAAACACACGTCGTTTCCTACACCCGTCCTGGAAAGCGGACAGCCACAGACTTTGCCCATCGTCTACTTCTCTCTCACAGAAGAAGCTTTGTGTAGGGGTCGTGCAATCAGAAGACAGTGAATTCTGCTTCTGGCTCAGACACTTACTATCTATACAACCACAAGTACTTTACATCACCGAGTCTCAGCTTCCCTTTCAGTAAATTGTGGATAGAAATACTTGCCTACTTACCTCACAGTGTGGTTGTGAGGAGAGTGCTTAAGCCCAAATATGTGTGAGGCATCATTACAAGTAGCCAAGACAATGTGTCTTGGTTTTATCTCTATTTTCATAGGGTTTAGGAGGGGAAAGTATCTTGATCAGTTTTGGGGAAAGATTGGACTCCTTAGCATCCATTAGGAACAAAGCAGATGAATCTGGGAATAATCCTAAACTGGGGGCGGGGGGGGATTATATCCTCCTTCCTTACTTTGAGGAACCTGGAACCGTGAGATAATTTTAAAATTCTGAGAGAATTTTCCAGATGTTGGACATGCAAGTAAAGGAAGTGGGTGGAATATGAAAGAAATTCCCTGCTCCCAAACTATTCTTGAGAAATTCCCAAGCTCCCAATGGCTATTGGGTCCTGGGAATGCTTATTTTCCTTACTGGTACTGTTTCCTATGATATGCAGCAAGAGCAAAAAATGCAGCAGAGAGTCCCCTGCCCATGGCTCTCTTTAAAACACAGGTCTTTCAGAGATAGGTCTTATCCCAGACCTATTAGGAAGGTAACTGACTCAAATATTATACATGAGGTTCCATTCTCTGCTTAATATCAGCCTCTTCTTTATTAAGGCTGCCTAGGAAAAAAATTCCCTGGAAAGTTTTCAACACTTTTCAAATGGGAAATGAGCTCTTAAGGGATACCAGAACAAGGGCACTAGATTTCACAGCAGATTCTGTGGAGAAAAGGTGGGTGGAATGGCTCAAGAAGCCAGGAATGGCCACTCTAGAACTGCCATGGATAGGGCACTGTGAAGTCAGGAAGAAGAAATAAGCCAAAAGCCTTTGAAATTCTCAGTTTTCCCTAATTTAGGTGGTAGTTAGATGGTACAGTGGACAGAGTGCTGGACCTGAAGTCAGGAAGATCATAGTTCAGACACAATAGCTGTGTGACCCTAGGCAAACAATTCAATCTCTCCCTACCTCAGTTTCCTTATCTGTAAAATGGGGATAATAATAACACCTACCTTCTGGGTTTTTGTGAGTATCAGATGATATTTTATAGCACTTTGCAAATCTTACAACTCTGTATAAATGCTAGTTATTATTATTATTGTTGGCTCTTGACTCTTGGCTCTCTGCTAAAGGAAGTTAGAAAGTCAATGAGAGGCTGGAAATTGACCTATTCCATGAGAAAACCACCAAATTAAAAAATAGTATCTGATCTCCTCTTCAAAATCCAGACACTGTACACCCCAAAGTGTCTTTGCCAAAAAAATATTCGCTGAGAAACAGACAAAGCATCACAGAAGCTCCACCTTCCCTACCCCTGCCAAATGTAAAAGTCCACTGGTCCCAAGAATCCAAAATAATGACACCCTTCTTAAAATGAATTTTTTTTAAGTTCTGGGACATCTAAGTGTGACAGTGGCTCATGGTCCATGTTCTCAATACACATTCCTTGTTAGGATGAAATGCTTCCACTGAAACACTATCAGAAACTGCAACTGAGGCTAAAGCTGGCAGGCACCCTGTTACCTAAAGCCAGGCTAAAGTCTCCTGAAACCAGGTCAGTAAAAAGTACCCCTTGCCCAAATTCCTCCTTGAAAATTAGGGAAGTCAGAATATACTTGAAGACCTACATAGAATAAAGGAAATACTCTTTTAGTCCACTGCAATTTCATTCAGGCTGTCTAGAATGAAGGGGGAGGGGTGTCTTACTTCAGCAAACATTCCTACTATGTGCAAGACATTGTGGTAAATGTTAGGTGCAAAGATTTTTTTAAAACAGTCTCTTCCCCTGAGGAATTTATAATAAAATAGAATGGAATAAAAGATGTATACCAATAAATATTTTGCAAGGCAGAATATTTTATAGGCAAAGGAGGGACCCAGACAAAGGGCTAGAAGAAATTTGAGATGAGACAGAGAAAACTTTCACCTAAAGAAGGCGGGGGGGGCAGTTCATGGAGACAGTACCAGATCTGGACATTACCTTAAAGAAAGAGAAAGATTTCAAAAGTCAGAGATGTGGAGAGACGATGTTTCTAGATCAAGGAAGTCCCTACTAAATTGGGAAATTTTCATTGACCTGATATAAGCATATAAGAATTATTGAAGTAACTGAACAACAGAGAGTTTTGGAACCACCCTGATAGCATTAGAAGGTGTTGGTAATTAAGCAAAAACAACTGAAACACAGAGAGCTTCAAATGATTTGCTAAGGGTCAGCCATGCCCCGCCTCTCAAAGGTCTTTAGAAAGTAGCTGACCTGACTCTCTCTGAGAGGCACAAGATACTCCTCAAGAGCACATTCTTCCTCCAAAATTGACTCCTTGGAATTTCTCCTCTGAGGTCAACCATAGTCCCTGAACTATTTCCTTTTATGCAGGCATCAGATGCAAAGATGAGAAAGGGAGCTAGTAGTTTTGTCTGATGGAAATGTAGCATGTGCAAAAGGGAAGAGTATGAAATATGACTGGAAAGGTAGCTTGTAGCTAGACTCTGGAGGGTCTTAAGGTTAAGTTGGGGAGTTTGCCTTTTATCCTCCAGGAAATGGGGAGGCAACCAAAATGGCAAAACAGAGGAGTGACATGAAGAAATGATATAAAGGAGAGAAAAAAACTGAACTGGGAGTCATGAGAGCAGAATTTAAATACCAGCTCCAGCTCTAATTATCTGTGTGACCATGGACTAATGACTTAACCTCTCTTAGCCTCAGTTTCCTCATCTGAAAAATGGACTAAATGATCTCCAAGTTCTTTTAAAATTCTATACCAATGGTCTTCTTGCCTGTGTATTAGGATGATTGCATTGGCAACCATATGAAGTGTGTCTGAGAAACAGGGGCACTTTCACCACTTCTAATTACTTTTTTAAATGCTCTGCAGTGCTTCTGGAGAACAGTAAATGCATTTCCTAAATTAGCTTTCACTGCTGATCATGCTGACTGTATTAGAGAGAAAGGTTTCTCTTTCTGAATGCAGAAGTAATTAACCTGTGAGAATGTGCCTAACCCAATCAAAATAATCAACATAACAATCCTAAGCACTCTGCCAAAGAAATCTCTCTACCAAGATGTCTATATCACATATTCATAGCATGTACAATTTGTATAGTAAATTGGTATAATTGTACTAAGTCCTGAGAAGGGACCAGATGGAACAAGGATATGTTGTGGGACCAAGTGGTTGTATTGGTGGAGTAGGAAATGGGAGGAGATGTAGCCAGCAGAGGAAAAGGAGATATTAAGAAGGACTTGCAGAGAAACAATAAGAAGGTAAAATCCTGGAAATAAATCCCCCCCCCTCCTACTTTTGTTCTATGAAACTTCCATTTTCCCCAAACCACACACACACACACACACACACACACACACACATATATATATATATATATATATATATATATATATATATATATATATATATATATATATATATATATATATAGTTATTTCAGTCATGTCTGACTCTTCTTGGACTCATTTGAGGTTTTCTTGCAAAGATACCAAGGTGGTTTGCCATTTCCTGTTCCAGTTCATCTTACAGATGAGGAAAAGTAAACAGGGTTAAGTGATTTGTCCAGGGTCACACAGCCAGTAAGTGTGTAAAGTTGGATTTGAACTCAGGAAGATGAGTCTTCCTGACTCCAGGTCCACCACTCTATCCACTGCACCATCTAGCTACCCCAATCTCCAGTTAAATGCTGCCTAAATGTATTAAAATAGACATGCACATTCACACAAACATACAAATATACATAAATGCACATACACAAATAAAATATGCCCTAGTCCACATTCCCATAAGGATGTCCCTGTTCTTCTGTATCTTTCATCCATACCCTCCTGTGGTATGTGAAAAATAGTAATGCTGGGGCGGCCAGGTGGCTCAGCGAGTAAGAGCACTGGCTCCAGTGTCAGGATGACCTGGATCAAATCCCGGGCTCAGACACTCAGCACCACACCCAGAAATAACTGGCCGTGTAACCTTGAGCAAGTTACTTAACCCCGATTGCTTTAAAGAAAGAAAAATAGTAATGCAGAAAGAAATTCTTAAAGGTTTAAAACAGCTAGAGACACCAGCAGGAGTATATATCAACTGACAATCAAAATTCAACATTCCAAAAATCTTTACCTAGTAGACACTGTCATTTCCAATGCTGCCAGTTGATTCTTTTGTTTATGATATTTTCACAGGTTCTCCCAATGCAAGCATCGACATTCAAAGTATAGACTCAAGGAAACTCAGTTAAAGGAGAGATACCTGAATTCCCTTCTAAAGTATGTTTATGTGATGGGCTAGAGCATTTAACAGCATTGTTCAACAGGTTATCAGCAAAAAGCTCTCTGACCAAATCTGGCCTCAAGCACACAATTCAAATGGCTTTCTCTCCTAAGGTATGATCTATGAGCTGATTATTTGAAGGCCAAATTGGACACAAAGTAATTATGACATCAACCAGAAAAGGATGTACAGCAAGCCAAACTCTCCTCCTATGTTAGCTTCTCCCTGAGAGCATGGTATTCACTTTAGGAGACCAAATTAGCTTACAGGTCACTGGACTCACATTTAGTAAATTACTACCTCAATTTGTCTGTGGCCTAAAAATATATTAATGCATTTTCCCAAAGAAGTGCAGGCTTAATCTTATTTACATGCCCAGTAACTAGCAAGGGACTAGTTCCTATTAATTGTAGTGACCAAGATAAAGTGCTTTGGAACCTTTCTTGTGAAATCCACACTCTCATTCATTCAACCTGTATTATATTTAGTTTGTTCTTTTAATTATCAATGTGAATCAGATTTTTTAATGATCTTGCCACAATAACCTTCAAATGCCTTTCCCACAGGTATGTTATGTAATTGTTTCACTTCTCCAGATTAGCTGGATTTTAGAATTCAAAGAACTTTGCTTTTCAAAAAAAAAAGTGCCACTACCTCAAAATGTACTGCTACGCATATAATCTACATCAAATTGCTTGCCTTCTCATTTTGATAGGGGAGGAGAGACAATTTGAAACTCAAAATTAAAACAAACAAATGCTAAAAATTGTTTTTACATTTAATAATGGGGGGGATGGAGTACTAATTAAATAATTAAAAAATAAAAACATGCATAACTAAAAATAAACTTACTGCTACAAAGATCCCACATTATTTATGACAACTCTTCATTACACAGATTCAGAGGTAACATTGAGATACTCATGTTCCCAGAAACCTCACCATCACATCCCAAAAAGGTCTTTAAAAATACAGGTCCTCTTAAACACAATTATTACTTCTAATCTCCCCCTACCCTTTCTGTTTTTTGAAATAACCAGTGGTTCCTATGAAATCTAGTTGCTTCTTTTATTTGTAAACTATGCCCTGGGAATCATGAGTTACTGCAGACTATAAAAGCTGATTATTAGGAGACATGAGTAATATTAGTTTTTCAATTTAGCTATATTTCTATTCCCTTTAAGAATAACTCCCTTGGGTGGCTAGGTGGCGCAGTAAAAAGAGCACCGGCACTGGAGTCAGGAGGACCTGAGTCTAAATCTGGCCTTAGACACTTAACACAAAAACTAGCCATGTGACCTTGGGCTAGTCAATTAAGCCCAATTGCCCTCCCCTCTCCCAAAAAAAAGAAAGAAAGAAAGAATAACTCCCTTAATGCCTGAACAAATTGTTTTACATAAATATAATGGAATATTATTTGTCTTATGAAGAATACAGAGAAGTAGAGGAAGACTATGACCCTCTGCAAAGTAAAGTGAGCAAAGCCAGGAAAACAATAGACAAAATGGCAAATGTAAAAGAGAAGAGTAATACCAACCACAAAAGCAAAGCTGAACCTTGAGTAACTATAATGATCAAATTGACCCCAAAGAAGGGAAGAGAAAATGTACCTCCCTCCTTTCAGTGCAGAAGTGGGAGACTGAATGAGTCAGTTGATGTGTTGGTTAATTTTGTCAAACTAATCTTCTTTCTTTGTTACTCTTTCTATTACAGCTGACTCTGGGAAGCAGAGGGGAAAGGATATATTTGGACATGAAGGTGATATAAAAAGAAAGGATATAAATAAGAAACATTTTAAAAGATTTACTTCCTTTTTTAATATTTTCCTCTCTGTTAGCTTCTGAGATGCATGCTCCCCTGTTTCTTTTCCTATAGCATAGTATAACTAGCTGATATAGAGTTGAACTTAGAATCATAACTAATTAAGTTCAAAGCCCACCTCAAATACTTACTACCTCTGTGACCCTAGGTAAGTCAATTTTTTTTCTGAGCCTCTGGTTCCTCATCATTCATGGAGTTAATAATAGCATCTACTTCACAGACTTGTTCTGTGGACTTGATGAGATCATGTATAGAAGGATATTTTACAAACTCTAAAGCATTATATAAATGCCAGATATTATCATTACCTTCAGAAATGTGCCTTTTCTGTATCCTTTCCTAACTTCTCACCTCCCTGGTTCCTTAAAGTGATTGTTCTTCAAGGATCTGTCCTTAGACCTCTTCTTTCCTCCATCTATACTGTCCTAACATAGGGTTCTTAATAAGGGATGCAAGAACTTTTAAAAAATATTTTGATAGCTATTTCAATATAATTACTTCACTTTGTAATCCTTTTTTATTTTATGCACTTAAAAACATTATTCTGAGAAAGGGTCTATAGGCCTCACGAGACAGACAAAGGGGCCCACAGCTCAAAAAATGTTAAGAACTCTTGCTCCACACTCTTTGTTCTGGCACTCTCATCATATCACTTAACTGGTTTTAATGATCACCTCTATGCAGATGACTCATATGTCATCTACCTTCTGGGCTCCAAGTGTATATCTCTATTCTTCCAACAACATTTTATTGGTTAATTGAAAAGGATCTTATATTTAGAGTACAAATTGTTAATTAGTTAATGTTTCCAGACAAAAATATTTACCTTATCGCCATTTCCTACATTTAACTGATTTAAAACAGCTACCACAATGAAAACCAAAAGAGCCCCAAAATCTGCCTCCTTCCCCAGTACAGAGGCATGTCAGCCAATCTATAAAATGCAAAAAAAGGAGGATGGTGGAAGATTATGATCAATTTTGCCTTATGAAACAATAAAAAGAGATGAAAGCAAAAACTAGCCTACAGGAAGTTTAGCATTAAAACCACCTGAGTCACATAGCTTTAAGCACTTTCAAAGATAAAATCATCAGGAGGACAAGTAGACAGTAGATGTAACATATTTGTCAATGTTTCTATACTGAATTATTTTAATAACTAATGATGATGGCATTGCTACATTTGAACTCAACTACTTCAATTCACCACATACTACATAAGAAAGATAAAATGACACTGACATGGAAATTGAGACCAGATTGATCCAATAAAGCACATATGAGAAAATCTGTACTTGAAGCAACATAATCTCTAAAGTCCCAAGGAATTATCTTGTAAAATATGTTAAGAAGGAGAAGGCACAGAAAGAAGGTAAAAATGCATTGCCCAAAAAGATGATATAGATGCAACCAACAACTGCCCAACTACATGCCAACTTATGTTTATAGAAAAAAAATTAGAATTACTTTTATACTATGAAAATATACTCTATGAGAATATGAAAAAAGATATAGCAGATCACATATTAGCAGTCTCACAATTGACAAAAAGATGCAAAGAATACCACATGTTATAGTCATGAACATGCTGAATTTGAAGTCTTGAAATTTGGACTTGAATCCCAGCTTTTCCAACTACTATTTCAATGGCACCATGGGAGGGTTCACTTTGCCTCTCAGTGCTTTGGTTTCTTAATCTCTAAAAGGATAACATTGGACTACATGCACTCTAAGACACCTTTTGACTCTAAATATATGATCCTATGATGTCACTGTGTTTATTTTTGTTTATTATCCTGAAAAAAAAAGCATTTAACTTGGTTCAAAAAAAAAGTGCAACCTTAAAGCCTTCTCTCCAACAGGCTCTTGCATAAGTTAAGACCATTCAAGATTCTTTGATAAATGTAACCACACACAATTTTTTTCATAGAATTTGGGATTCTGAATGTCATGTGTGTTCTCAACTGTCATGGTGGATACATAATCTAAAATGGAAACAGAATTTCCTCATAGATGGTAGAGTTCTTCAGATGTTCCTGCTTGTAGAAAATATTGTGATGAACACATATAGTCCAAGAATATTACTAGGCATACTGAAAGATATTCATTATAGCTCTTAAAAAATAAACCTAGGGTCAGGTAGGTGGCACAGTAAATAGAGCACCAGCACTGAAGTCAGGAGGACCTGAGTTCAAATCCAACCTCAGACACTTAACTCTTACTAGCCATGTGACCTTGGGCAAGTCACTCAACCCCACTTGCCCTCCAAAAAGCAAAAAGAAGAAAAAGGAAAGGAAAGGAAAGGAAAGGGAAAGGAAAGGAAAGGAAAGGAAAGGAAAGGAAAGGAAAGGAAAGG